>NW_004949111.1:7218151-7244652 GCF_000317375.1 Microtus ochrogaster
AAAAAAAAAAAAATGTCATTATTTTTCTGAAGGACTTCTTAAACTTAGGACTTTAAGTAAATGATAAAATAATTCTACATGCACCTTAAAATTCCTCTTGAGTGACAGTTGCATGCCTTGTTTTCTAACTAAAGTATGCACGCTCTAATTAAGAGGTAAGGACTATAAAGATATCATGTGGCGCCTTGAAACACGTTTCCAGCTTTCCCTTACTATAGATCTGTTGGGAATCCAAGCTTGGGAAATTAGGAGAACAATGAGTGTGTGGTCCAACCTGAAACTTTTTGTTTTCTTAGATCCTCCTTAAGCCTCTTTTATGTTGCCCTGGATTTCATGTTGTTCAGTGATTGCGCTAGGGTTGCTCCGAAAGTTTGCAGATTTTCCTCACATTTTAAAAGCCCTCTTTGATCATGTTTTCCAACCAGTTGTTTTCCACAGGCACTTGTATCCTTCAATATCTTCTGCAGAATCCTGTTGCCGGCTTTCCTCGTTAATCAGTAATCAGCACTGATCTTTGTTTGCCTGCTCTGTTGCTCTTTCTAAGGTGAATACCCTCCCTGCTTAAACTCCTCTTTGTGTTCTTGGATCTCTTTTATCGTGGTGGAATCGACGTGCGAGTGAACTAGAGGCAAGCTATTATGCAGCTAGTTATATATTAGCACAATTAGAGGACATTAGGTCTGAACCCCTCCCTCATAATCAACATCAGGTAAAAACCAAGTATTGGAACTATGGGCCTTTAATTACTGGTTAGAAGAATGCCTTCCGAGTCAGTTCCCATCCTGGGAGGAGATGTGACCTCCTGAACTTCCCAGAAGTTCCTAGTTGAAACTAAAGCTGATGCTGGGAGTCCTGAACCTTGTAAGATAGCAGGAGACTTTCTGATAAAGAACAAGCACATATGTTGACCCCTTGGGTAAGAGTTGATCCAAATTGGCCTGACAATTACCTGGGCAAAAAGTAAATGCTCCACCCGAAAGAAGACCATCTGTTCCAGAGATTTGAGGAATAGCAGAAAACTTGCCTAAAATGTAAATCAACATAATGGTCTCGTTGGCCTTCATCCACTCCCACCCATTAAGAGAACACAGTTCACTCTGCAGTAAATTCTGCCTGTCTTCTCCCTTACACTTTATGTTCCTTATTGGAATCCTCCACCCCCTCTGTTTATAGGCACATCGGATGCCTTCCCTCGCCACATTATTTTTTGAAACAGGATCGCCTCTGAGCCTACAGCATACTGATTGACTCGACTGGCTTCTGAGAAAGATCCAGAATCCCCCATCTTCGCCTCCTTCTCTCCAGTGCTGGAATTACAGAAGCAAGCTACCACACCCAGTTTTTATGTTGGTGCTGAGGATTAAACTTAGGTTCTCACACTTACCCAGAAAACACTTTACCAACTAAACCATTTTCCCAGCCCCCTCTCCAGACTCGGGGTTTGGGGAGCAAGCCCAGAGAGAGATACTGATAACAAGAATACTCTATTTATTCTTCCTTACTGGGTTGGTGATCTACGTCCCTAATCAGAAATTTAGAAGCAAAATGGTGATGACCCCTTTCTTGACCATCTGAAACAATCATGTCTGACTTTCCTAGAACAAATGACAATCAAGAGAAAAGCATAACAGGCTTGGAGATATGGCTCAGCAGTTAAGAGCACTAGTTGCTCTTCCTAGAGGACCTGGATTCAATTCCTAGCATCTGTAACTCCAGTCCCAGAGCATCTGACACCCTCACACAGACATACATGCAGACAAAATACCAATGCACATTAAATAAGTAATAAAATAGTTTTTTTAAAAAAAGGGCCTGTAGAGAAAAGCATAACAAGTGCATTTGGTCACAGTTTTATGCAAATTTGATCCTTCAGGCTAAAAATCCTAAGATGTAATATGAACTATACATTTTAATGCTTGAGTTTGATATAGTATGGACAGCCCTGTAGATACGATCAGATAAAAGTAAGATTTTTCTAGAAACAGCTTGAGATAGCAAGGACTTTGTAGATTTTTAACGACCTCTGTATGTAACATTTCTTCCTCCAAGGTATGCGGCAGGATCCTCTGGGACAGCAGTCTAAGGACCATTATTCAATAGCTTAGAGATGGCTAGCTCTAAGACAAAAAAAAATAAGAGAAAATTAGAATAATACTTTTGAGGTTTATGGTTCCCTTTTAGAAAAAGGGGGTTCTAATTTCTATAACCTGCCTTAGAGAAGAAAAATCCCAATTGTTGTGGGGGCAGTGGAGTGAAACAGGTGTCCAGAGAAGAGAAGAGAAGAGAAGAGAAGAGAAGAGAAGAGAAGAGAAGAGAAGAGAAGAGAAGAGAAGAGAAGAGAAGAGAAGAGAAGAGAAGGGGAAGTCAGCAAGAAATTTTCCTTGTGCTTCTTCTGGGCCTTTCACTTTGGCATATTGTTTTCTCACTAGGTTCACATTCTCTCTTCTTCCATCATTCAGCAATGTTATGACTCTCTTCAAAGTAACAATAAATAGTTTTCTCTTTGGCAGTGAGAGAAATATTGCATTATTCATACTGATTCATACCTTTATGGTGTAAGAAAACCAATTATTCCAAGCATAATAATGTCCATGGACTAACATATCCCTCTTCAGCAATTTAGCTTCTGTCACTCAATGCATTTTCTCAAAAAATCTATACATAGAATAATTTGCCTGCTATGCCTAAGATGTTTGCGTCTACACCTAGCTCAAAGCTAGTAAGTAACCAACCATGGGTAAGGATAAAGATTTTTCAACTGGGTTGTGCTATGTTGCCCTGGCTGCTCTCTAGCTCCTGACCTTGATCTCCTAATTCAGCCTCTGCAGTAGCTGACACTCTAAGCAGGCACCATTGTGCTCTCGGGATAGGGCATCACTCGAATTGGGTTAGGCTTTCTGGGCTCGAGAGGCTAGATTTTGCTTTCCTTCTGAAGTACGTGTGAAGTCATCTCACTTACAACACCTCAGTGTGATAGAAAGTAACGTCCTGACAACAAGACTTAACGGCGTGTGCATCGTTCTAATCACTTCTCAAGACAGAAATGGAATGAGCTTGGAGGTTGATATGCTTTGAAGACTGCAGATGGTTTTGGTTTGTAGAAGGGCATTTTTGAAAGCACCCTTCTCCTTCCTTCTAACGTTTGGTCTTTACTGAAAAACCACAAAAACTTTCCCCACATGCCATCACACAAGTGAATGTTTTCCATTCCTTTAGGATCTGCTTTTGTGATGTTTCAAATCTGCAACTAAAATAAAAGTGTTCTTTTTCTATAGAGAGCAAGGAATTTAAAGCCAGAGTAATTATTACATCTGTTTAATTTCTGGTGTGTCCACATTCTCCTGTCATATAGTCTGGGAATTCTTCCAGACAGAGGAAAATGTTTAAGTTTTTAATATTCTGTTTCAACAAACTTAATTAGCCTACAGATATTTGGACAATATAAGAGACTGAAATAGCACAATCGATGGCAGGAAGATAGCATGAACACATGAGCAGAGCTGAAAGGTGTGGTGAACACTTTCCTACAGTGTGAAGTGGCTTCACTTTGCTTCGGGTCAATTCATGTTCCTTTAGAATGTATGAAGTATTATTGCATGTTTGGAGCACAGTTAAGTTTAACTGAAGCAAATGCAATGATGAAGTTTATATGAGCAAAATTCCTAGTGGACTCACAGGAAAAGGAGGGGTCAAAGGGCAATAAATAACTGTCAAGTTTCATTTGTTACTAAATTTACACTCACTCCAGATGAACAGGTAATTTTGGAATTTACTGGAAAAAAGAAATACAAATGGTACACTACAAACTTAGTCTCATCTCATTTTCTGCATAGTTTGTCATGGAGTCTCTTTGACAATGCACTGGGAGATTTAGTTTCCTTATCCACCCCTAAAAAGCATGGTGTATCATGTGGCAGTTTTGAACTCTATATGAGCCCTGTGCTGTCAAAAAAACAGATAGTTGAGAAATCCCTGAGCCCCTTTGTGTTCCAAACAGCTAACCATATAAGACCACCCTGTCATGGTAAATTCTGGCAACTGCCTCCAACCTTCAGAATACCACACACACACACACACACACACACACACACACACACACTATTCAGGATTAAAATGCATTTAGATTTTGTATATACTACAACAGGGATAAACATTAAAAACATAATGTTAAGTGAGATGAACCAAAAGGATAAACATTATATATCATTCTGCTATGTGAGATATGCACGATAAGTAAATTATTGAAGATGGGAAGTTCAGTACTGGTTTACTTGGTGCTTGAAGGAATCCAGTGAGAACCTATTGTCTAATAGGTACCAAGTTTCTGTTTGGGAATGATAGGAAAAGTTTGAAAATGAACAATATTGTTGGTTGTACAACATTGTGAATATACTGAATACATTTGAAATTGGCTTAAAAAAACAAATTGTATTATATAATTTTCTAAAATGAAAAGGAATCAATAGAAGAAATCATGCTACATAAAATCAACCAGATGCAAAGGATATGTGTGTGTGTGTGTATTATATGACTGACCCCATTTCTGTGAAGTATGTAGATGAGGGACTTCATAGAGATAAAAGTACAATAAAAGTAATTGGGGGCAACACAGGAGAGTATGAAGAATTATGATTCAATTTTTGGGGATGATGATGGTTATATTATGTTGATAATGAACTTGGCCTAAAATTTATGCTTAATATGATCTGAGTGATAAATTTCATTTTCAATACATCTAACCACAATAAATAAATATTTTAAAAGTATATTTTGGGACATCTTGATACAAATTTCAAGCAAACTTTAAAAACAATATAGGTGCTATCATTTTCTTTGTTCTGAACCAATGTAAAAACTTGGGTCAAATTTAATGAGACCAGGTTTAGTGTGTGGTCAAGAATAATATTTGCTGGACTAGAGAGATAGCTCAACATGTAAAGTACCTGTTGCTAAGCCTGAAAAGCCAAGTTCAATCCCCTGGGTCCATACTGTGGAAGGAGAGGTCCAAGTGGCTCCCATAAGTTGTCCTGTGACCTCTACAAGAGGGGTATGGTACACACAACTGCTCATGCTCACTCCTCCACCTCCCCACTCACCTACCAAATAATAGGGAAGACAATGTCCTCCAAGTAGACATCTTATGCCACCAATTAAAACCTCCTGTGCCCAGAATGGGTTATATCATGTTGAGTCATTGGTCAAGGGGGCCGCATTTAAATCAGCAAACATCATAGCTTCCTTCCCATTGCACTTCATGTATTGCAATTACTTGCAGATTATGAACTTGTTAATTTAACCTGGATGTGCACACAGACAGAACATTCTGTGTGTTGCTGAAATGTCCATTCATCATATTTATTTGTTGAATCTGCTAAGTACATAGCTATGTCTGGGGACTATACCGAATTTCTCTTTGCTTGCCTTGTTTACAATTCCTGCATTTTTAAATGACAGAATAAAGATGTAGTCCTTATTATCCATAAAACAAAACCAATGATTTGGGTTATTGATAATCATTTTTCTCATAATTCTTATTTTCCTTTAGATCTGGTGTTTTCTTTTCCTGTCTATTGTTATTGTTGCCTCTGTTTTGTATATTGGCTGTATGTGTGGTTGTGTGTATGCATGTGTGTGTAGCTTCCCCTACTTCCACAGCACTCCTATGCAAGTGAGGGGACACCTTTATGTAGTAGGTCCTCTTCTTCCCCTTGCATGGTTTCTGGAGATTGAACTTATATCCCCGTGCCTGTGAATATACTTCCTTTACCCACTGAGCAATCTTGCTGGATGTTTGCTGGATTTTCACTGTTGCTAATATGCTGTTGACTTTTCTTACACTGTATAATTTACAGTTATTTTTCAGGAATCTCATTTTTGTTTTAACACAAAAATTCTAAGGATAGTTTCAAATAAATGTAATGCCGTCTTTGGAGACGTCCACCATCCTTGGATTCAGAACAGACATAGATCTCAATATAAAGTTTAGATAGTTTCCTGACTGACTACTAATCTAACCCAGGCTAAGGATTATCTTCCTATGAAAGTACAATTGGTTAATTTGGATTTAAAGTAAGTACAACTATGTTAGGTTTTTAAATAGCCACTTATCTCATTCCTATGACAAAGTATCTAAGAGAATAATTGAGGAACGGAAGGACAGCCTCAGGATGAAGATGCAGCTAATGACATCGCATCCATGCTCAGGAAACAGAGAGCAAGGAATAATGTCATACAGTTTTCATTGTGTTTTCTTTTGTGGAATTGAGGACCAGAGCACGTAGAGCGGTGTAGTCAACAGCTACCCTAACCTAGGTAATTCCTCACAGATGTGCTCTACAGTTTGTGTCTTTGGGGATCCAATCTTGACAAGTTGATGATAAATACTAAACAGCACACTAGCAGCATGCCTTTCTATTGAACCCATCAAACCTTCACTATCTTCTCTGAACAAGCCATTGGATTAAGCCTTATGGAGGCTGTAAAAGTAAAATTGGCCAGCATACCATCCCTGAGAAAAAGAAGCTTCAGATGAAAGGGAGGCAGTCACATAGACTATCTTGACATAAGGCCGACTGATGTCAGTGTCTCATTAAAGGCATCCCCAGTGATACTCCAAGAGAAAGAGATTGTAAAGGAAAGAGATACTCCTTTTTTTTTCAGTAGAATTAAGACAGTGTTCTTTAAGCTTTGGCTGAAATGATAAACTGGAGATAGAGAAGAATAAATGTTTCAGATAGCAGAACCATCATAAACTCAAAGGGTGAAAAGATAGGACATGTTTGAGAATCACTAAGTAGTGTTGTCTGGGTTTAGAGGCAGTAATTGTGTCTAGAAGCTTATGTTAGAGTCGACTGGTCATTTGCATTGAGAGTTCTGTAATCTAGTAACAAGACTTCAAAGGTTATGAAATGGAGAACGCTGGCATCAATATAGAAGGAACTCTAGAAAAGCATGTTTTTCAAAAAGTAAAACCATGACTCACTTAAAAATATGTAGTATCTATCGAAAATATATTTAGCTTCTTATCAAATTAGGATAACAAAAAACTTCAAATGAATACCAAAGAAACTCACACAATTAAATAAATTGTACATGGAAAATGTTGGTAGAAGACTCTTGTGTCACATTAATAGCTACTTAAGAAAGCCCTAATATTATTTCACAGGGTGACAGCTATTTCGGTCTTATTCCTAAGGTGGAGATAGTCTTTTTTTTTTTAAGAATAGTCAAAGTAATCATAGCTAATCTGTATTCAGTACTAACTTGTTAGGCATTGTCTTAGAAACATGTATATCTGTCTACCTTGTCTCTGAGGCAACATTTAGGTATAGAAGTTGTCATCTACATTATAAAAATAGTTCATTCAAATGATGGCTGAGAAATTAATTTGCCTTAAATCACTTTGTGAGTATGAGATAAAGTCAAAACATACTCTAAGTTATTATGATCCCACTTTACACCCAACAAGTATTTAGAGTTAGCAAAGACTTCTCAATCCTAATCATCTCCTTGCAGGGCTGTGAGTGTGTGTGTGTTTCATGGAGTTTTCTTATTTTATACTTTTTTGCTCTTTACAACTTCTTGTCTAAGGCCTCAAAATATAAGATTATTTTAGTGTGTAGCTATGTTTACATGAGTTTAATTTGTCCTATCAATTACAACTTGATATTTGAAACTCAACTAACCTTTATGCTGAATGTCTTTGGTTATTAAAAAATTATCTTTAGTTAAAGAAAGACTATGTTTCCATATGTAAGGACTAATACCAAGTGTTGGAATGCTCAAGAACCAAACTTTTTATTATTTAGTTCCTTGACAATTTTATACACATATATAATGCACTCTTCCTCTTCCTCTATAATCTCTTCTCTCCCCCCACCCCTACCAACCCCCCATACTCCCTACCTTTTCTCTCCCCAAATTCATGACTTGGTTTCATCGTGTGACCCATTTAGTTTAACCCCAGTCATTTGTGACTATTGGTTTGCAGTTATCGATTGGAACCTGTGGATACACAACTGAAAGTAATGATTTTCCCTTTCCTTGAATCTGTCTGGAGGAAATATTTCAGCAAGGAGGTACAAGACCCATGTTAGGCCTGACTGTTGATACATCCATACTCTACAGACCCAATGCAGTCACCCATAGTTGTTGAATGTTTGTGATTGCCACGGCTATGTTTTGCTCCTAAGATAGCATTTTGAAATCCTTAGCCCCATCTTCTCGCTCTTAATTGCTGCTCTTTCGTCTACATTGTCCCCTAAATTTTGCAGGGGATGCTATGAATGTCTTATTTTAGACTGCACGCTGATAGCCATAACTCTCCAAGCTTACTGCATGTAGTTCATTGTTGTAATTTGAGTGGCAGGGCTGCGTCCCCAGCACCCTGGCCGCTTGCTAGCTTATGCCCAGAAATAATTACACAGACACTGTATTCTTTTAAACACTGCTTGGCCCCTTAGTTTCAGCCTCTTAACCCATTTCTAATAATCTATGTAGCACCACGAGGTGCGCTTACCAGGGAGATTCTAGCCTACGTCTGTCTGGAGTGGGAGAATCATGGCGACTCCCTGACTCAGCTTCTTTCTCCCAGCCTTCTGTTCTGTTTACTCCTCCCACCTATGTTTTAACCTATCAGGGCCAAGCAGTTTCTTTATTGCTTAACCAATGAAATCAACATATTGATATATGACACTCCCACATCAGTTCATTGGTGAAAAGCTTTTCAGATTCAGGCTGAGAGTGGCAATTATTTATGGGTATAAACATACATATTTAGAAGGTGATTCAATGCTATGTCAGTTTAATTGAACAACAGACTTAGGTTTTCTGCCAGGGCCAATGACCCAACTCAGATGTGGGCTCTTGAGCAGGTTTCCAGTACCCAGTATGGATTCCTTCTGGTGGGATGTGCTTCCTATTCGGTCAGAGAATGCTTTGTCTGGAAGGTTATAGTTTATGGGATTCATAGCTGGGTAAGAGTACTGATTTCTATTCTCCCACAGGAACCTTCTGGCACTATAAAAACTACCCGGCAGGTAGGAAGCTACCAGCTCAACTAAATTTTCTGACTGTTTCTTTTTCCTACAAGGTGCCACTTTAAGCTCTTTAGAATTGCGGGGTGTAGGTTTAAAGAGATGAGAGAGCTTCTCTTTGGACCTGGTCTTTCTATGTAGCTCTTGCTCTCTGGGAACTCATTATGTAGACCAGGTCTGAAGTGTTGGGATTAAAGGCACACACCAGCACACCTGGTTTATTACTGGTTTCTTTGTTTTATTTTTGCTGTTTGCTTTTTCTGGCAGGACACGCCGGCTGTCCTACTTTTATTTCCATCCTCCACAACAAACCTCTCCTGACCAAATGGCTGAGGGGAGAGGCTTGATTCCCGCTCTCACTTCTCAGCCTCTGTCCCTCATCCCAGGGAATTCAAGGTGGCTGGAATTTATAGCTGGTCAGAGCCCATCCCCGGACAAGAGCAGAGAAAGGAATGCATACATGTTTAGCACGCAGCTTGCTTTTTCTCTTCTTCGACAGTTCAGGATCCAAACCCACAGTGGGTTGGGTCTTCCCACACCTATTAACATAATCAAGACTGTCCCTCCAGACATGCCCATGGGCCAACAGGATCTAGACAATCCCCCACTGAGACTCTTTTCCAGGTGATTCTAGATGGTGTCAGGCTGACAATTAAAACTAACCATCACATCAGCCCGCCTCCCATTTTACCTCCCCGCCCCCTAGCTATGATTGACTTCACAATGGCTATAAACAGCTGAGCTCTACAGATGTACTTTCCCAGGAACAAACCAATAAATTACATTTCATAGTATTGTAGAGAAACGACCAAGGAAACACAAACAGGCAGTTTCTTGTGAGTTTTCAACATCCTTTCATACAAATACAAAGTCTGGGCGTCTTTTCACAGAGGACTTCCAAGAACAAACATTCAGACTTTCAAGGGATCTCAATAATGATTTGCTAGCTGGCGAACAGAGAGAGAGACTGAAAAGGAACGCTTCCTTTGTTTGCCACAGGGAAAACACTTAGGGCGAGGAATGAAAAGAGCAGGCTGTCCTTGACATGGCAGCTGACTGGCTTCTTTCTTTTCAGCCGACCCTGATCCTGTTTGCAAGGGAGGGCTGCAAACTTGGTCTGGTTTTTAAGTCTTTCTGTGGTAAACCATGAATGTGGCCTTGTTTACTCTGTAGATTAAAATAGGTGGAAAGTATGACCCTAAGAACAAGAAGGGGTAAGTTCATACTGAATAGAGATAAAAACAGATGTCTTAATTTGGCTAAGATGATTTTAAGTCAGTTTAGTATGCATTTTCTTTTTTAGAGAGTCACAGACTTTCCCCCATTTGACCTTACAGATTAAGGATGGAACTTGATTAAGGATAGACTTGAGTTAGAGACCTGGTGAAACGAGAAGGTGGTCTGGCATGCTCACGATGAATTTGTAGTAGTACATGTATCTTTCCCACTTCAGCTCCATATGACTCAGCTGTGTTCCCAGATGAATAGCTTAATGTCGCATAACAGTCACAGATTACTTAAATAGAAAAAGATGACACTATTTCTTACAAAGATATAGAACTTTTGGAAGAAAAAGGCATTATTCAATTTTAAAATATCAATATAATAACAACTAAACAATAAAAAAGATTAGATCTTGAGATCAAAGATATTTTGTATGTGTAAGATATTCTATTTTGGGTTACTTTCCACTTTCAAGTGTTACATATGATTTTTGTTCTGCCTTTAAGCTATCTGAGTGGAAAATATTGAGAATAGTTTTACAGTTATATTTATAGTTCTGAATCATCTCTCTCTATGAATATTTTTTGAGGCAGTATTTCATTTTGCAGACCCAGCTGGCCTGGAACTCACTCTGTAGACCAGGCTGGTCTCAAATTCATAGAGGTCTGCCTGCTTCTGCCTCCCCAGGGCTTGATTGAGGGCATATGCTGTGGGCCCCGTGGTGGAAGCACACATTTTTAATTCCCAACACTCAGGAGGCAGAGGCAAGCAGATCTCTGAGTAGCCTGGTCTACAGAGTGATTTCCAGGACGGCCAGGGATACCCAGAAAAACCTTGTCTCATGAAACAAATCAAAACAAGAAAGGGATGTGCCACTATATCTGTCTTATTGTTGTTCTGCTTTGAAACAGTCTTGCTTTGTAACCCTAGGTCGATCGGAACTTATTATGTAAGCCAGGCTGCCTTCTAACATGATGTAAGTCTCTTACTCTTGCCTCTCAAGTACTGGGATTACAGGCATAAATCCCCATACCTAGCTAAGACATGTTCTTACGGGCAAATAACACAAACTTAAATTTTAATCGTTAAAAGTAAAAAAAATTCCAGAGTTCTAAGAATGAAAATAGAGGTCACAGATAGTTGTAACTGCACTCGTTAATTTGTTCAGTAGTCCAGACCAACATGGGATTAACAATGTAGTCAGACTAACCTCAAACTCAAGATTCTATAGCCTCCTAAGTGCTAGGGTTTAAGTGTTTGCCATCACCATCAACTTAGGTTTAGATTCAACATAATATTGCCAGGGCCCAGTTCTACAACTATTAAGACTTTGCCTTTGGTAACTCATTTATCTTTCCTTCTATTCTCTTCCTCCCCACCCTCGCATTTATCCTTTTCTTATTATCTGGGCTTGCTTTAAAAGACTGCTCAGTGGAGCCGGGCTGATAGCTTTGACTATAATCACTAAAGACAGGGTATTAGTTGAGGCATGTAAACACATACATATAAGGCAGACAGTCGGGAAGAACTGAGTCACAGAAGTCACTCAGATGCAGCTGTTTCAGATAAATTTGTAAGCATTCCTTCAAAAAGTAAGTGGTATTTGCAATGTAAGAAGTATGATGAATAATTTCCCAATTTAAAGCATAGAGCAATAGTTTTCAGCATCTTCTCAAACTTGAAGGCCTTTCTCACCCTTTTGAAAGTTCCCAATGCAAGGGCTGCACTAATTAGTAAGTCCTTGCCAATTCTCTCCAGCCACTCGAAACCTTAGGAAACCATGACTTGATGCGCTGTGGCTATGGATTTGCTTATTCTAGATATACCATATAAATGCAGTCTTATTTCAGAAAATGTAACCTTTTGTGTCTTTCTTCTTTTATTAAATTTAATGATTTTAATGTCTTTCCACATTGTGGTATGTCCCAGTATTTCATTTGTCTTTATGGCTTAATAATATTCCATTATCTGCAGCTGCATTGTTTTATTTATGCTGTCCTTTTTTGCTGGGACACTTCAGTTATTATTTTTGTTTGTAATTGGGATGTAAACTATTATATTTCATTATGGCATTTTATAATTTGTTTTTATTGACCCTTACCACCATAATTTCTTCCATATCCTTTGTCCTCTCTTGTACCCCTGATGGAGGAAGGTCATTGGTTAATTATAATAAAGAAACTGCCTTGGCCCGTTTTATTGGTTAGAACATAGGTGGGTGGAGTAAACAGAACAGAATGCTGGGAGGAAGAGGAAGTGAGCTCAGAGACGCCATGCTCCCCTCTCCTGGGTAGACGTGATAGCTCTGCTCTCTGAGGCAAACGCATGAAGCTCAGACCCAGGATGGACGTAGGCTAGAATCTTTCCCGGTAAGACTGATGCTACACAGATTATTAGAGATGGGTTGATCGGGATATGAGAATTAGCCTGTAAGGGCTAGAGCTAATGGGCCAAGCAGTGTTTAAATGAATACAATTTGTGTGTTGTTATTTTGGGGCATAAGCGGCCGGGGTGCTGGGGACGCAGCCCCGCCGCTCCTTATTACAACATACCCCTTCCATAGTAGTTTCTTGAAAAAAAATTTTACTTTTTGAGATTGTGGTTACAGCATTTCTTCCTTTCCTTTCCACCCTCCAAACCTCAGTGGAAAGCCAACTACGTCTCAACCTACACAAAGAACTTCAAATAACTAAGAAATGATGAAAATGGGAGAAATAGTCTTCATCTTGGAAGACGGAGCCCCAACTGGACATTTGTCACCAAATGAAGCTTTCAGTACTGGGAAAGGGTGACATGTAATTGAGTTGTTAGCCAAAGGAGTCCCATGGGAACCCTCAAAAAACCCAGGCTGTTGCCAACACAATAGGTTGCTTTCCACAAACTTAAGGCAAGACCCCTTTGCTGAAGATAACACCTACACAATTTGTTGAATATGGAGAAGTCAAGCTGGTTCCTACATAGCTACATACAGACTAGCATATTTGGTACAGGAAGGTACTCTGCACACTAGCAAAAGAGAAACATAAACACCAATCCATCTACAAACCCTGTGATCTACAATAGTGTCCCGCCTGCAAGATAAAGCTAATGAAAATGGTGGCACAATCTTGTGGGAGCAACCAACCAATGTCTGATTTGACTTAAGGCACACGCCACAAAATGTAACCCATATGAGATGCTGTTTGGGTGACCAAGAACCTGAGACTAGATAGCCCAAGGGCCTAGAGTAAAACCAGATAATATTTGTATAAACAAACAAACAAACAAACAAAAGCTGTGGCAATAAAACGACCCCTAATGACATTGTGCCATACTTGTCGATAAGTGCCTTGCTCCATCATCAACAGGGAAGCTTCCTCCTGCAGCAGATGGAAATACAGAGACCCACAGCCAGACATTTTGCAGAGTGAAAGACCTTGGACCATTTAGCTCTAAATGGGATGTCTCCATCAAACCCTTTTCTTCAGGCCTCAGGGAACCCTGAAAAAGAGAAGGCAGAAAGAGTCTAAGAGTCAGAGTACAGTAGGATGCCAAGGAAACAAGGCCCTCTAAATCAGCAGGATGGACACACATGAGCTCACAGAAATGGAGGTAGCCTGTACAGGGTCTACAGCAATCTGGAACAGACAGAGTCCTAGAGCTGAAAGAAGCGGACAAATATTCCCATCCCTAAGCCAGAATAAACTGTCTCCTATTGATAACTGCTTGCAAATGAAAAATAAGTTTCCTACAAGGGAGTCTCACCGAGGAAACTACTCTTCAGGGCAGTTTGTTAGCGCAGCAGTGGGTGTCCAACAGAAAAGCATGAACTCAACAGCTTCTTTGGAAGGTCGTGGCTCATAATGTTGTGTCAGGCTTTCGTTTTGCTTGTTTTCTTTTGCTTTTTATTTTTTACTTATATATTTTAATTTATTTACTTTCTCTTTTATTTTAATCCTACAGATTTTTTGCATCTATATTATGGCTTCCAGTTTTGTGTTTTTATGGGATTCCCAAGTATGTGAATGAGGGGGCCTTTTCTTTCTTTGTTTTGTTTGCCCCATTCCAGTGAGTTAGTTTTTGTTTTGTTTTATTATGATCCCTTAGAAACTTGTTTATTTTCTAATGAAAGACAGAATGGATACAGGTGGCAGGAGCTGTGGGGAGGAAATAGGAGGAGTAGGGGGACAGGAAACTGTAATTAGGATTAGGATACATTGTATAAAACAAATCAATTTTCAAAAAAAGGAAAAAATAAAATAATAAAAAAGAAAACAGGCTAAGCGAGCCATGCTTAAGTCAGTAAGCAGCTCTGTTCCATGGCTTCCTCACCAGCTTCTGCCTCCGGGTGTCTGCCCTGTTTCAGTTCCTGTCCTCATTTTCTTTTCAATGATGACAGCATAAGCCCTTTACTCCCCAATTCCTTTGATCATTGTGTTTTTTTTTTGCAGCAATAGAAATCCTAAGTAAGATAGTCACACAATGACAAACGGTCAATTCTGAAAATATGCATAAAGTAATATCATACAAACTGAGCAGGTTGTATTTATGTGTTCAGGAATATATACATAGTGGCCTCTTTTTAGTCTTCCATGTCATATATATAATCACCATCTCCCTGCTTCCTCAATGCCTCTTTTCCCTTCTTATGGTTTGTCCTCCAGTTCCATGACTGATAGCCCACATATATACATATGTATAAACTGTAAAAGCTAGGATCCACATGTGAGATAGAACATTCAGTATGTGTCTTTCTGGGTCCTGCTTCACTCAAATATTATCCAGTTCCATCCATTTTCCTGCAATTATCATAAGTAAGCAAATAAATAAGTAAATATATGCAATTCCATTAGGTATATGTACCACAGTCATTGTCCATTCATCTGTTGAGGAACACTAGGCTGGTTCTCTTTTCTTGTTATTGTGAATAGAGCAGCTATTAATCATGAACATTCAATGTCTCTGTAGTAGTATGAAGAGTGTTAGATTACAGACCTCTCCTTCTTTCTCTCCCAGGAAGCAGGCCCTGCTGTACGATAGTACCTTGGGAGAAAGAACTGGCAGGAGCCTGCTGTGACAGAGCACATAGGCCTCAATGTGTGTGGAGGGAAGGAAGTCCAGTTCTCCCTTGCAACTGCAAGATATGTTTGCTATCCTACTTAATGGCTGTCTCCAGGCCCATGGCTTTTGGGAGACTAGTTTAGGAATAATGGCACTACCGATATTCATGCTCAAGATTTGGGTGGGCATCCAAACATTTCTAAATTGTTTCCCAAGTTGCATACTAGTTCATATTCCTAACAACAATGCATAATGAGTATAGTTTCCAATATTACTAAAATCTATTATTGTTTATTGTAGACAAGCCAGAAGTAGTATCAAAGTGTGGCTTTCATGTGCATTTCATATGGCTTATGAACCTATGCATCTTTTTATGTGTTTATTGATTATCTAATCACTCTAGAATAATGGTAGTACTCTGCCAAATTTTTATTGTTATCATACTTTTATTATTTATAAATAGTTACTATTTAAAACTCTTCATTAGACTAGTTGCTGGTCTAGACTACATACTTAAAAGATTTTCAGCAATTCCCTATCTTTGGTTATATACTATGCTTTTATTTTGAGGAAATACTTCCCTTCTCAGTATACTGCTTCAATAAGTCTATACTAACCTACTTTTCCAGGGAGGGGTACATAAATTAAACAGTCTACTCTGACTAGAACTCTTCCCCATAAATTTTTATATTAAATGTTCATTTCACCTGAGTTCTGCTATTCTCCTCTGTAGATAGCCCTCCCCATGATCCCTTTTTATTTCCCTGGTTTCTATGATTAGCCCAGGTTATATACGCACACCTGAAGATTTGGAGCTAGGAACTAAATACTAGAGAGAATAAGCAATGCTTGTCTTTCTAGGTCTGGATTTCTTTACTTAATATGATCCTTTCTAGTTACATCCATTTTCTGCAAAGTTCATGATTTCATTGTTTCTTTGAAGCTCAATAGTATTCCATAGTGTATATGTATCACATTTTCATTATCCATATATCAGTTGAAGGGCATTTAGCATTTAGTTTGTTTCCATTCCCTGACTGTTGTGAATAGAACAACAATGACCATGGTTGGGCAAGTATCTATGGAGTAGGATGTCAAGTCCTTTGGGAATACACCAGGGAGTAGTATAGCTTCTTCTAACTCTTTTTATTTTTCTAGCTTTTAATGTCATATTTTATAAGAAAATTTCAACAAATGCTAAAAAGACTATTGGATTCTTTAGCAGATATTTATTAAGTTCTTATACATAGCAGGTCATATTCTAGGCATTTTTATGGGACTTGGGGTGTTGCTATTAGTAGATAAAGCCACTGGAAGATGATTAAGCTATGAAGGCCACGTCCTAATGAATTAAATGAGTGATCTCATAAAACAGACCCCAAACAAAAAGAGACCTGAGAGATTTCCTTCACCTCAGATGTAATGTGCGGTCAAAACAAAAAAGGCCATCCATGAGCCAAGAAACAGATCCCCGAAAGACACAGACCCTGTCTACAGCTTGATCTTAGACTTTCTAGTCTCTATAACTGCAAGAAATAAATCATATTGTTTATGAGACAACTGGCTTTTTCTGTAGTTATTTTAATAGTAGCCCCAATGTGCTAATATAAAGTTTTTTAGAAGAGATTAATTAAACAGAGGAACATGGGAGAAAACACAAAATTGGAAAAAAAAAAGTCAGGACTAGTGTAAAATTTCCATAACATTCAAGGTCAAAATGTAATAAAAGATGATTTAGCTGAAGATGAAAAGAGCAGAGAAATAAAAAAGAATTTTGCAGTGGAAAGATTTTATTAGACAATTTGAATTCATTATGCAGCTCCAAAATACTTTTGCACCTTGGAAAACATTCTCTTTCACTCAAATTAATTACTTATATATATATTTTAAAATTATGCCCAAGAAATTTTCATTTCTGTAAGTAGCCCCAGGTCTCTTTTGTCTCTTCTTTTACAAAAAGCACCAAGCGCACACACATGCACGCAAACACACGCATGCACGCACACTCACGCATACACACACACACACACACACATAAACTATAGAACTTCCATTAAAGGTAAAGACTTTGAACTTTTGAAATAATATAATGCTAAGATCCTTGACTTTTCATTTTACCTCTTATATACACACATAGGAGAAACATTTAACTCATAACTGATAACAAACACAGGTAAAACAAGCTTCAATCTCATGCCAAAGGACTGGAGAAATGGTGACCTAACACAGAATTTTTCTGGCAATGCTTTCTCTATAGCAACAACAAAAAATTCTGAAAGCCTCACTGAGATTTAAAAGGATCTCATTTTCCCCCTCTTTGCCCTCCCAAAAGCATTTCTTCCCTTCTTGGAGCTGGAATTGGTGGAACTGAGTAGAGCAAAATACATTTAGTGATCCAGTATATTCCATGTCAGAGTCTGTGAGTTGTGGGGAACTTAGTCTCTGTCTCCACCTGGGAGCAGAGATATAGAACATGTTAATATAGGATAAATGTATTGGCTATGTTTTTCTTGCTTGACTTAAGTAACTGTATACAAGAAGAGTTTATTTTAGTAGAATCTATTATGACAGAGAAGGCACGGTGACAAGCACATGGAGGCAGCTGGGCACATTGTGTCCACACTCAGGAAGTGCAGAAAGATGAATGCAGATGCTCACCTGGCTTCCTTCTTTTCATTCAGTATGGCCCTCTAGCCCATGGGATGCTCCTGCTCAAAGAGTGGGTCTTCTCTCCTCAATTAAACCTCTCTCCTAAATACATCAGGAGGCTTGTCTCCTCTGTGATTTTTTTAAAAAAATCTAAACCAGTTTTAGTCAGAAGTCTGATATTTCACACACTGCGGCATTAACTGTGCATAGAATCGCCAAATCAGGATCGCTACAGAAAGCTCAGTATTTGGGATCCCTAGCCAAGTTCAATTTTAGCAATGTCAGATTTTAGGTATATGACCTAATCCCAAAATCATGTGAAAGGGTGGTTTCATTTTAGAGAACTTTACATGTATATAGCAATAGAGTTGGACCCTGGGGAGTGCAAAAAAAACCCTAAGAAGAATATTGATAAGAATTTAACAATATGATTTTCTCAACATGTCTCAAGTGATTCTCAAGTTCCAGCAAAATTCTGAGATGTGAGGCAGAGCCACTAGGCAAAGTAAATATTAAGGAATAGGGAAAATATGTTGAGAGTTGTGATTGAAGGATTCCATGGGGGCCATGAGAGCCTCTCTTTTTCAGTTTCTTTTTCTCCTCAACACAAAGCTTGAGTCTCCTTATTACTGATTGGGTGGCTAGCATATGTCAGTTTAGACAATAAAGGTCTCATAGGATCCGAGAGAGAAGAAAGAAACTTCCCTGCAGGAAAAGGAGCTCTCATTGGTCTTCTGCTACTTCTTAAGTTCTATGAGAATTTCTCCAAGCTGTTTGTTAAAACAAACAAACAAAAAACGACAATGAAAGACTGGACAGAAAATCAGGAGTATATCGGCATACTTGACTTTTGCTGAGGGCTTTCCTTCTTGTAAGGCTTGTTAAGATCAGGGTACTTGGAGAACTTGGTTTTTGTTTGTTGAAATCGGGGCATTTAGGTTGTGATAGGGACAATAGCTTGAACGCAATATAGGACTTTATGCTTCCAGAAGCTAGCGGGGGTGAGGGGAGATGACATGGCAAGCTAAATGAAAGGACAGCGAGGGAGTCAGAGCATGGTGGAAATTACTGGACAGAAGACAGAAACTTTTATGACTATGAAAGATGTTTTGAGAACCTGGAGAGATAGCTCAGTTCTTAAGAATGCTTGTTGATCTTGAAGAGTGATGGAGGAAGGTCATTGGTTAATTATTATAAAGAAACTGCTTGGCCTCATAGGTTAAAACATAGGTGGGTGGAGTAAACAGAACAGAATGCTGGGAGGAAGAGGAAGTGAGCTCAGACTCAACAGCTCTGCTCTCTGGAGCAGAGATGCCATGCTCCCCTCTCCCTGGCAGACACGATAGCTCTGCTCTCTGAAGCACATGTGATGAAGCTCTGACCCAGGATGGACGTAGGCTAGAATCTTCCTGGTAAGCGCACCTTGGGATACTACACACATTATTAGAAATGGGCTAGTCCAGGTGTGAGAGTTAGCCAAGAAGAGGCTAGACATAATGGGCCAAGCAGTGTTTAAAAGAATACAGTGTCCGTGTAATTATTTCAGGGCATAAGTTAGCAGGCGGCCAGGGTGCTGGGGACGCAGCCCCACCGCTCCTTATTACAACAGAAGAGGACAGGAATTCAGTCCGCATCTGTGCCTGGCAGCTCAGATACACTTGTAACTCTAGGTTCAGAGGAGCTGACTTCCTCTTCTGTCCCCCAGGAACACAAGTTTGTATACACACATACACATAAAACATACAGCTTGAAAAGAGATACTTTGATGCTTCTGCTTGTTTGCTCTTGTCAAACAGAAACTTGGGTAAAAGTTAAATGAATTTAATAACTTGTCTTAGAGTTTATAAAAAGAAAAAAAAGGAAACTAGATTGTTAACTAACCAGGAAACATTTCTTTTGTTTTTTTATTTTTTTCCCTTTTGTTAGAAACGAGTTTTATCACTTAATATATCTTGATTACAGTTTCTCCTCCCTCTACTCCTTCTACTTCCTGCCCTCTCCACTGCCTCTCCTATATAGTTCCACCCCATTTCTGTCTCTCATTAAGAAATTGACAGGTTTTAAAGGGATAATAATAAAATATAATAAGACAAAAACCAAAATCTAACACACCAGAATAGGACAAGACAAAAAAATCAGAAGAGCGCCCCAAAAGGCATAAGAAACAGATATCAACGCAGAGACCCACTTGTTTACATACTCAGGAAACACAAAACTGGAAGTCTATATAGCTGTATAGCTATACCCAAAGGACCCAAAGGGTAAAAAGAGAGTATATGTATATATTTCTCTTCACATATATCATATATTGCATATATTTCATATACCTTCATATATAATAAAATAAAATAATATAAAATTTAAAATATATATAAATAAATATAAATTAAATTTAAATTTAAATTAAAGAAAAAAAAGCTCCCTGAGTTTGATTGAGACAATTAACACCCAATGATGCGGTGAAGTTCATTTTCTGTTGGCCATCTAATGCTGGGCATATAGCCTACCCTTAAGAGTAGCTTGCTTCCCCATGAGACATCAATTTTCCATTTGCCAGTGGTTATCAATTGGAGATAACTTCTAGATGAGGGATGGGGGTGTGTGACCATTGTTGTGTGATATTTTGATTTCATTCTAAAAAATAAAGCTTGCTTTGAGTCAGAGGGCAGAGCTAGCCACTAGCTGGCCAAAATTAACCATAGAGGTTTGGAGGACTGTAGACAGATGGGAAACAGGAAGTCATAAGGTGGGGTTGAAAGAGGATCTCAGCCTTTTTGGAGGAAGAAATGGAAGAGGTAGGAGGTGGCTGTTGGCTTCTCTGTAGCTCTGTAGCTTTTCTGATCATTCAGGTTCTACCTCAATATCTGACTCTCAATTTTACATTGATAAAGAATAATTAGTAAGTCTCCTTTTAGCCCTAGGACCCTATCTGGTACAGACCTATGCAGGCCCTGGGCACGATGCCTCTGTCTCTGTGAATCAGTATGTTATCAGTCCTGTTAGGTTTGGAGGACCTTGTTTCCTGGGTGTTCTTCACACCGCTCTGACTTTACACTCTTCTGTCTCATTTTCTGGAGGGGTCCCTAACCCATAAGGGGAGGGATTTGATGGAGACATCCTATTAGTTCTGAGTGTTTCAAGGTCTTACACTCTCTGCTTTAATGTCTGGACGTGAGTCTCTGTATTTGTTCTTACTTTCTGCAGGAGGAAGTTTCTTTGCTGATGACTGGCAAGGCCCTGATCTATGAGTAGAGCAGAGTGTCATTAGGAGTCATTTTATTACTACATTCTTTTAGTAGAACAGTAGTGATTGGTCTTACCTTATGTCCGCAGGCTTTCTTGTTTCAGGTTCTTGGTCACCTATGTAGCACCAGAAAAACATTTTAACAAAGACTTGGCATTGAGAAGAAAGGGGAGTGAGGAAACCAGCTACATTTCAGTATATGATATTTGAAAATCCTATAAAGAATCTAATTATTCGCTTCATTCAATTATGTGAAGGAGTTGAATGAGTGATGGGCTGGTAGCCACCCGATAGAATAGCAGGTTTGAGTTGCAGGTAATGGGTTCTGCATGAGGAAAGGATGAAAAAGATTATTATTAAATGAAACAGGTCTTCAATCTGGAAGCTGTATCTTTTTTTTGTTCCTTCACTAGTGAGTGGGCCTTTATTTTTGCTATAGCCTTTGCCTGCAGGCATGTTTTTTATTGCACAATGTCAGTAGATTAAGAAGGGTGTTTATTTATTTGGTCTGAGTGTTCCTGTGTGCCAGCGTGTCAGTTCTCAATGATAACAAAAAATCCACAGTCATTAGTGAGCCATTCTCAGTCCCTTCCTTCCTTGTGTTTGCTACACACTTGGTTACCTTCCTTGGACCTAGTAACAATGCTTCCAGGGGCTTTTCCTCTGTGACCAGTTAGCCCAGAGCCCCAGAACTCATGTGTAATCTTGCCTCAGCTCTTGACAAATCAGGCGAATGTCTGACCCTTTCCTGGGATACAATTTGACCCGTCCTGTGTGCTTTACCACCTGACACTTCTGATACTAAATAAACAGTTCAGTGGATTATTGGCTTTGTCATTGTTTGCTTGCCTGGGGAGGAAAGATTTTTAATAGCTCCTACTGACGCAAAACTGAGTTGTTCCTGACTTCGCACAGCGGCAGACAAAGCCGATGGATACATCTGCCTCCAGTGTCGTTGCAGTACAGCTATGGCAAGCAGCTGGAGTCGAAGATGAAGGACAGATTAGAGGAACTGAAGAAGCATGTTCCTCCCGCGAGTGTGCCTTCCGAATTGGATGACACCTTGATGTTTGACAACCATGCTTTTGAGAAGAGTGAAATCAACCCCATAGAAAAGTTTTTACAGGAGGTGGCTGAGCTGTCCCTCGCACTGACTGACTTAGAAGAGCTAGCTCAGTTAATAGACAAGAAGCAGCAAGGTGTCCTGTGTTGTACCACAGAGGAGAGTGTGTTCAAGGAGAAGAGCGATTTGAGCATCATAAAAGCCTCCTTTGCCAGCCAAGCGCTGCTCATCCAGTCTCAGCTAAGCGCCATCCAGCGAGAGTTGGCCACAGACCGTAAGTACTGGCGGGCTGAGAACCGCATTCGTCAGAGCCAGCTCTCTTTCCTCCTTACTCACTACCGTGACATCATCAGCCACCACTATGCCTGTGAGACTCAGAATATGCTCAGGCTGAAGGAGAAGACGGAGAGACAGGCAGAGCTAGCTGGGGTGAAGCTCCGGGAAGAGGAGCTGCAGACACTGGTGGCTAACTCTGTGCCTCCTCAAATGGTGGGTTGTGATCTAGATGTTTTGAAAGCTAAGCAGGACCTGGCTCTGGCCGAAGTACGACACCAGCAGCTGCTGGATCTTGAGTACCAGATCAGTGAATTGCATGCCCTCTTTTTCCAAGCAGAGACTTTCATCTCAGGACAGCAAGAGTTGCTGGATAGCATTGAGTACAACATTTTGCACACCCAGGACTATATTGAACAAACAAACGAGACAGTGAAGAAAGCCCTTAAATATAAGCGCCAATCACGCTTTTTGATGGTGGTATCATCTGTGGCAGGTCTTTGTGCCTGTTGTACTTGTTTGTCCTGTATCACTGGGCCTGTCCATTGAGCAGGAAATATGACTTCTGGTGTAGTGAGCAAATGCTAAAAAACAAAGATATTGTTTTGGTACATAACCTTAAGGTTAGCCTTGCAAATAAATGAGTGCCAGCATTTGAGCTGGCAAATCTAATGTGACTTGTCTGTTTCCTCAAAGGTAGCAGGCAGTAAATAGGCTATTGTGTTGTACTTTTCCTTATTGCTGTGCAATGTGTCACATAAAAAATCTGCTCAAGTCTGGCTGCTTCTGCAGGCACCGTTGCTCAGGATTTAGTGTTCTCTTCAATTTCTTTTACAGTTGCTTGCTTTATATACCAGGATGACACACTTTCTTGTTTTCAGCTATTAGAATCTCATTAGTGTTTTATGAAAATACATATGCTCCTTTTAAGAGAATGACTAACAAAAAGAATGGGGCATTTCTATTCCTGGGATTAAAATACCATAGACAAGGTAACTTATATTAGAAAGAGCTCAATGTGGAACTAATGGCTTAGGAGGGCTAAAGTCATGACCATCGTGGCAGGGAGCATGGCATCAGGTATACAGGCAGCCAAGGCACTGGAGCAGTTGTTGGGGCCTCGCATCTTTGGGGCACTACCATGGGGCAGAGAGAGCTAACTGGGAAGGGTTGGGTTTTTGAAACCTCAAAGCCCACCCTCAGTGACACACCTCCTTTAACATGGCCACACCTCTTAATGCTTTCCAAGCATTTTAAATAACTTGAAACCAAGTCAAATATATGAGCCTATGTGGGTCATTCTCATTTAAGCTACCACGCACACTGAGAATTCAATATAGCCAGGTAGGCCAACAGATGGTGAATTGGAATGCAAATGATGCCAGAAAGACAAAGATTACAAAAGTTGGATAAAGGGCTATAAAAACTCCAGTTGAGAGACTGGACCGTGGCGGGCAGGATACTGAGGAAAGTTACAAAAAAGTGTAGTACAAGATTATTTGAATGTTCTCTATACAGTTAGGGACACAGGGACACCAAAAGCAAGAATGAAGCTTGATTTGCAGGCTATCCACTTTCCTTAGCTCAACTGCCATTGTGTTATTTTTATTCTGGGGAGAAAATTTCCCAGTTGTGCTTCCTGGAGGTTGTCAGCGAGAAGTAAGTAAAAACACACGGTAATAGTCTGTATGGAGGAAGAGAGGGAGTTCTGGGCCAGAGGAATTGCTGTAATGTAGCTAGAAATGGGTCCTGAGTAGGAGCTCAGAGCATGTGAAGTTCCAAAGCGGAACTCATGTTCCATGACCAGAGTAAGGTTTAAGAACATTTAGCTTCTGTTACTCATGAGTGACTCGTAACCATGCCCAAGCTGCCAACATACTCAGGAGCCCTTTTTTCTTTCTATATTGAAAATTAATTTCCATTTTCTAAGGAAGCATTTCTCTATGATCGTTTCTAGAGAGAAAACAAACGTGTGCATTTGTACTGTCCTGAATCAGGAGCACCAGCACCTGAGACAAGAACTTGCTTCTCTCTGAACTCCTGCATGATTTTTAAAGCATATTATCAATCAGCTTTAAAATATTATAGCAGTGTTTCTATTAGTTCAGTTAGTGTCACTCATGTCCCACAAAGAAATTCTTCCTAAAGCTTAAGGTTCTGATCAAATGAGAACAGTTTAAGCATCTTTTCTACACACCGAAAATTAAATGGTGTATGAATTCAACGTGTGGAAGTCATTTTAAAGGATTATAAATGCCTGCTCATTTGGAACCTCCTGCTTGCCCTTGCATGATCTGGGAAGCCCCATTTCTCCCCCCTCCAATCCCCACCCACTGAGAGTCTCTGAACAAAGGGAAGGCACCAAAAAGCCCAGTTCTACATTCTTAGTGGCTACTGCTGCTTCCTCTACTGAAGTTGACAGCCATCCATGTCCCTGCCTAAAGTGCTCAGCTTTTGACCATAGTTGGATATAAACACATCATCACCCCTAGCCTGCAACCTATATAATCTCCCTTCATTAGTTATGGTGGGCAGCTTCTCAGGTCTTCATCTCTGGGACTGAAGAACTTTCCCTGGATGTTACTCTGCTCAAACAAACCTGCTTTTCCAGTTTGTCTTGATGTGTCTTACTGCATTGGTGGAGAAGCCTATTGTCACAGGGAGGGAGGGAGGGAAGAAAACCTATTAATATCTCTGGAAAGCCATTGTACAGTTTTGTAACATTTGTTGAACTGCCATTCTGCACTTGCTGACAGGTGCCTGCCATTCAATTTTTTAAAATTGGAACTGACTAATTAGATTTGCTCTTAAATAATGAAGGTGAGCTTTCAAAAAAAATCACTGCAGTCCCATTGCTATTTAATGTCCTAGACAAACTCTATCATCAGAAATATCAAGACACTGGGGTTTATATATGCTCACATTATTTACACTAGAATAAATCTATTTAAAATTCATTATAATATGTTTTCTTGCATTATGTGGGTGCATTTAGCTACAAAAAATGACGGAATTAATGAGATGTTAGTTGGAAGGCTAAGTGACATTTTTCCTGAAGGGCTCCTCCTGTTGATGAGGTTTTTCCATTTATTTCCTTCTGAGTACCTGCATGTTTTCATGTTTCTTATTGTTATTTCAGTGAGGAGTGTTGTTGAATACCCTGCCACTGACCTTGAGAATCAAAAGCGGCAGAAGAGATTTCTCTGTTGCTAGGAACCATAATTTCCCAATATTTCTAAAAGGACAGTTACAAACCATTACAGTTGTCTCTACGATTTTAATTTCAGGAAAAAATATGATCAGCTTGGGAAGCAGCATGGTGAAAGAGGACCTTGAGAGATAAGGGTGCTGGAGTAACTGCACACTTAAATTAAGAAAGTACAGGAATATTTTTATTTATATACTGTAATTTACAGGGAAATATCACATTTTTGTGACTGTTGACTAGCAATTTATCATGCGTTCTTATCATTAAAAAAACTGTCACAATTATTTCTTTTCAAGACAAAAAAATATTACCCCCATTTTTTGCATGAGTTAGCCAATGTCAAACAAGGAATGTGAACTATATACTAGGTATTATCTCTATTTAATTTGGGGGGGTGATGTTTGTTTTTGAAACAGGGTTTCTCTGTGTATCGATGGCCATCTTGGAACTCACAAAAGACCAGGCTGGCCTCGAACTCAGAGATCTACCTGTTTCTGTCTCCAGAGTGCTGGGATTAAAGGGATGTGACACCACCACCAGGTCACAAACTGCCATTTTCATAGGTGAGTTTATCACTAGGCATTCAGATCTTTGATCAAAGTAATTAGTGACAACCAATATGAGCATGTGATACTTATAAATTATCGGCAAGAGGAGGGCAGTTTATACTTGAAGCTTGAAAGCTGTCTCATCAGGCTTTGCCCATGCTGCTTAAAAACCTGTGAGCTTAGGCCAGGCGATGGTGGCGCACTCCTTTAATCCCAG
>NW_004949111.1:7256368-7257489 GCF_000317375.1 Microtus ochrogaster
GGCTCCTGCCCATCATTTCCTCAGAATGCTCCCCTATGGATCTTCTTTTACAGGATCAGGTCTTCTTGCCCACTGATGTACCTTCCCAGTGATGTCACTCCCCAGTGATGGTTCTCCTGGTGTCCAGATCGGATCTCTGTGCTTCTTCGGTAGCTAACAAACAAAGGGCCCACCCTGCTTGCTGCAGGCAGGCTATGGAGACAAAGGAACTACCGCCCTCCCCTTTGCCCTCCCGATTCGGGTTCGGTCCCAGTGCCCGCCCGAGCAGGCCGAGCTGGGAGGTGCTATGCCGCCAAAGAGGGAAGGGAGCGAGAAGATCCCAATTTTTTTGCACGGCAATCTTGTCTACTTCCCATAACCAGGAGGATCACTATATGTTTTTCTTTGGGTTCACCTTCTTATTTATCTTCTTTAGTATATCAAATTATAGACTCACTGACCTTTATTTATGGAGTAGCCACATCTTGTGGGGATGACTAAGGAAAAGTTGCATGTCAGTATTTGTGAACACCATGATGACAAGAAGAGTCACTTGGAAAGAACTTGTGTAACTGGGAGGGCTTGGGAAGAAGAGGAATGAGACAGTTAACCCAAGGACTAAAGACTATAGTAGAAGCAATGCCCTAGATTCTGTCATTCCACTTTCTTTATCTGTGGAATGTGGCATTAGTGAAGATGATTACCAAATTCATTCCTAGCATATCTACCATTTTTCTCTGCTATTGCCCTGGCAAGAGCATCCTCAAACAATTTAAAAAGACTTCCTACGTATGCATAACTTTTACATGTGTACTTCATAACCAGCCTCTGCGGATGGGCTTTGGGTTATGGCAACCACTGAAATCCCTTGTGTCCTTTTGAAATGTGAAAGTATTTGGAATTTCAAAAAATACTCACATGCTATTATCTGAATTCAGAAATGGATTAGTGAGTGAATAAGAAGCATTTTTTTGTTTTATGCAATCCCATTTGCCCATTCTTGGTATAATTATCTGAGCTCTTGAGTCCTTTTCAGAAGTTCTTGTTTATGCTTATTTACATTGAAATATATTACCATTTTCCTTCCAGCACTTCAGAGTCTTGGGTCTTGCATTAAAGCTTTTTTTTAATATTTATTTATT
>NW_004949111.1:7258474-7276679 GCF_000317375.1 Microtus ochrogaster
GGTTTTTTTGTTTTGTTTTGTTTTGTTTTGTTTTGTTTTGTTTTGTTTTGTTTTGTTTGAGACAGGGTTTCTCTTTAGCTTTGGAGCCTGTCCTGGAACTAGCTCTTGTAGACCAGGCTGGCCCTGAACTCAAGAGATCTTCCTGTCTCTGCCTCCCGAGTCCTGGAATTAAAGGTGTGTGCCACCACTGCCTGGCCTTTCCTTTAGTTTTTAAGGTTAAATTTTTAATTGTATAAATATTTCAGCTCTTTAGTTCAGTCTACTCTCGGGCACTTTTAGACTTATGTGGTGCTGGCCATAGAACTCAGGATTTGTCCCTGCTAGGCACTCTACCACACTGCTGTGTTTCCATCCAGCAGCTACTGTGAATAGTGTTGTTCCCATTCTTAGAAAAGTCGTTATCACTATTCGACTATTTTTTTGCACACTGATTTTTGTTACATACTTTGCCTCATTCTAATTGACTGGAACTTAACCTGGCTGAGATGGCAAGGGAAGGAAGAAAGGACAGATACACAGACACAGGTACAGAAATTTGGGAGTAGGTGGACTGTGCTCACTCTGCTGGATCATCACTAAATCGGCAGCAACCAGGAAGCTCAGCATATTTATTATGTACAGCACAGGGGTCAGAGTTTTGGTGAGTGGTCTCTGCAGGCAAGCAGTTTTAGCGGCCATTTCTAGTTTTGGCACACGCTGGTCAATCCTCTGTAAGCCATTTGCTCTTTATACTCAAGGCTTCCTCCACTCCTACACTATTATTCGCTGAAGTTTCCTACAGAACGGAGAGATTTCTGGGGGAATATTTAGGGTCTTATTCTAAGTATAAAATTATGCCAGCTGCAAATAGTGATATTTTATTTTCTTGTTCCTATTTGTATCCCCTTTTATTTCTTCCTCGTAGCTTACTGTTCTGTCTGAGATTGTGAGAACTATATTAATGGATTAAGAGTGGAAAGAGTGGGCACCATTGTCTTGTGCCTGATTAGAGGAGCTGCTCTCAGTTTCTCTCATTTAGCATAGTGTTGGCTATAGGGTTGTCATATACAGCCTTAATTATGTTGAAATGTGTTCTTCCTGGCTTTTTGGTTTTTTTTTCAGTTTATAACTCTGAAAGACTGTTCAATTTTGTCAAAGACAAGTATATATCTATTGAGACAATCATTTGATTTTTGTCCTTATACCCATTTATGCATTCTGTTAAACTTGATGATTATACATGTTGAATCATCTTTGCATTCTCAAAGGAAACATATTTGGTCATGGTGTATGATGTTCTTAAAATGTTCTCCAATTTGGTTTGCATTTTATTGAGAACTTTTGCCTCAAACAGGGCAGTGGTGGCACATGCCTTTAATCCCGGCACTTGGGAGGTAGGCAGATATCTGTGAGTTTGAGGGCAGCCTGGTCTACAATAACTAGTTCCAGGACAGAGTGAGCTAGAGAGAGAGAACTTTTGCCTCTATGTTAATCAGGAAAATTGGAAGGAGTGCTTTAATAATTCCTTTTGTTCAGTTTTCCTGCACTTTTGTATCAGGATATGCTAGCCTTACAGAATCAGATTGGTAGTGTTCTTTTCTTTCCTACTTTATGAATCAGCTTGAAGAACACTGCTCTGAGCCTAGCTCTTCTATAAAGATTTGGTAGACTATGGCACTGATTCTGCTCAGTTATAGGTTTTCCTTTCTTAAGAGGCTCGATTTCTACTTCAATGTCATTACATTTTATGAATTCTGTTAAGTTTTCTATACTCTATTGACTTAATTTTTCCAAGTTACATTTCTAAGAATATATCTATTTCTATAATATTTTCAAGGTTATTAGAAGATGAACTTTCAAAGTATTCTATAGTGATGTTCTCAAATATTACAGGTTTTTTTCTAGTTTTTGTTTTATTTGTTTTTCCTAGTTGGTTCAATGTACTGTTCTTTTATTCTTGTTTCATTAATTTATTTCCATATCTATATCATTTTTTGCTATCTGCTGCTTTTGGAGCTCAATTGTTTATTCAGGAACCCGAAGCTCATTCTTCAACTACTGGAAATATTTATGATTTTTAGATATGAGCATTCATAACTATAATTTTCCAATTGCAATTGCTCTCTTGGCATCTCAAAGTTTTTCGTACTATTATTTTACTTAATTGTAAGAAAATTTTGTTCCTAATTATTCAATCACTCACCAGCCAATCAAGAATGTATTGTTTGATCTGTAAACATTTGCAAATTTTCTGTGATTTCTCTTGTTCCTTTTTTATTCTAATTTTATTCCATCATGATTACATAATATACAAAATTATTTCACTTCATTTCTTTCATTGCATAGATTATGACATATTTTAGAACAAGTTCTATGAGCTACTGAATATGCTTCACTGATGAGTGAGGTGAATGTGTGAATGAAAATAATTCCCCCTTATGAAAATGGCAAGGAAAGCCTGCTCACGAGCATCATCGTAGGAGTCAAAAAGACTCTCCTTGTAGGGAAAAGAGATTAGGCTCAAATGCAACACATCAAGAACAGATATGGACGTATAACCAAGAAGCGTATTTGAATGGGTGCTGAGCTGACAATATAAAAGAGTTGACAATATAAGTAAGAATCACCAAGTTCAGGGGGATTCTTGTTTATCTGGCTTGCGATTTTTGCTGAATGCAGGCCAACTGTGTATCTCAAAGACAGAAAATGAAGAATTTACATAGTTATTTAGAATCAGAGATTCTCTCTTAATCATTAGATTTTTTAATAAACATGGGCTCAGCAAGCACAGATGAAACACATTTAATATAGAGTCAAAAAGTCTGAGATAAATATGGCTAATGTTTGGTCAAAGAGAGACTCTGTCAAATATTTTAAAGACTACTTAAAGTAACAACATTTTCTTCCATATCAACTAGATTTGCAGTAGCTTTTAAAAATATTTAAGTGTGGAGGTGGTGGTGCATACCTTTAATTCTAGCACTCAGAGGGTAGAGGCAAAAGGATCTCTGTGAGTTCGAGGCCAGCTTGGTCTACCCAGTGAATTCCAGGACAGCCAAGGCTGCAAAGAGAAATTCTGTCTTGAAAATTAAAGTAAAAAAAAAAAGGTAAGAAAAACGTTTTAAAAACTTATGGGTGTGGATGTTTTGTCAACTTGTATGTATGTACTCCACTTTCACGCCTTGTGTACTTGGAGGTCAGAAGAGGGTGTCCAATGCTCTGGAACTGGGGTTACAAATGGGTGTGACCCACCATGTGGTTGATGGGAAATGAAACCATATTCTCTGAAAGAGTAGCAAGACTCCTTATCACTGAGCCATCTCTCCAGCACTATTTATTGTAGCTTTAAAAATTATTATGTGTATCATCGCCATCACCATCATCATCATCATCGTCGTCGTCGTCATCATCATCATCATCATCATCATCATCATCATCATCATCAGGGAGGGGTGTCTATATGGGTGTGCCTATGAAAGTCCTGGGAAATCTTTGAGAAAGCAGCTCTCTCTTATCTTTAACACAGATTCTGAGGATCTAACTCAGAGTGTTGGAATTACACAGCAATTACGCGCCCACCTCCACTCTGAACCGGCTTGCTAGCTCCTCTTGTATCCTTTTTGATAACTGCTCTCTGCTGTAATACTAACTTCAATACTAACTGGTGTATTGAAGGAGTTATAGTTTCTAGATAAGTGGCTGGGAGGAAACTTGGTTTACTATTGATTGCAAATTCCGCCTCCTACTGCTCTAACTCCTTCTTTGTTTCACATGAATATAAAGGGTAGTTGACTTCCTCCCTCCACCTGCAGTGCCTTCCAGACTGCAGAGCTCTGAGCTCAGTAGCTAACAGCAGCAAGTCCTGACAGGCTTGATTTGTCAAACTCAGGGAAGTCACCTCAGCAGAAGACCCAAGGCTCAATTAAATGTCATCACCGTTCTGTAAAGGTTACAACCATAGAACGCATCTCCCCACAAACAGCAAGTAAGTAACAAAGACTGAATTATAATAGCTCATGATAAAGCTAATGTGAGCCTCAAGAAACAATGGCGTTCTTTATCCCCAGTTCATGTCGAAAACACACAATGCAGGAAGAATAACTGGGAGTTCAGTGTCAACTGAAGAGTGAAAGATCAAGGCTGCCTGAAAGGGAGACATGAGGTATAGTAGATGCTGAAGTTCAGTCACCCCTTTCCCAAACCATGAGCCAAAGGGGATGTTTGCTCATGTTATTATTGACCAGGAAACCTGGAAGCTGGCACTCAGGTTAATGGGCAAGATACTGCAGTTTAGACAGAAGCAAGATATGAATAATAATATAGGATGTGAGTGGAAAACCCAAGGTATCTAATTGAATTCTGCCCACATCTGTTTGTAGATCATGACAGGGTGAAGATAGGGCCCTAAAAACATCATGGCCACGTTGCTAACAGGAGTATCTTGATGATATTAGGGGACTCATAATGGAAGTTGTTGCATGAGCATAGATACAGGGAAAGGAGTTTCTAGAATGTATCAAACCTATTGTGCTGCAAGTTAAAATTCCTACGTCATTTTACAACTTTTAATTTCATACTGCCAGACATCTGAAATCAATGATGGCGTGTATCTAGGCTAAGCTAAAGTTAGACAGCACCTCTCAAATTAAGTGGAATAAATTCAAGCCTGTTAAAGTGATCAGATTTCACTTTTTTATTTATTATGTGTGTGTGCGTTCGTGTCTATGTGCGTGTGCGTGTGCACATGTGTCATGACATGCATGTGGAAATCAGAGAACCACTTTCAGGAGCTAGTTCTTTCCTTCCACTATGGAATCTAGAGATTGAACTCAGGCTGCCAAGTTTGCCCAGCCAGCAGTTTTACCCACAGCGCCATTTCATGGCTCTCAATTGGTTTCCTTTGAAATGACATTGATTTTTTCCAAAACTGTTAAATCAATAATACCTATTTAGCACTAAAGAGTTCTGGATGGAGAGCTAAGAGGCCAGATTTAGGGCAGCCCTTCTGCTTCTACAGTCAGTGACTTCCCAGCTCTGAGCTGAAATGTATTCACCTGAAAAGTATAGATTATCACGCCTACCCCACAGAGTTGTTATGGAAAATAAAATCTGAAAACCTACAAAGTACTCAGAATATAACAAACAGTCCATAAATATTATCTTCTCCAATTCCTTTTCCTTGCCATAATTTCTCATTTGAAAACAAAATTCTTAGAATTTGTTGTGACTTTGAGGTTACATTACGTTGTAGGCAATATCTTAGCTCTCAGGGAATGTTGCTGCATCAACTTTACATTTTGCAACATATTGCAGTTTCATATTCTATCTGCTTGTGTCATTACTGGAACTACGCCTGACGAATCTATCTTAAGTGTGGTTAAGACTAGGGAAGTTCAAGTGAGGCATTTTGGGTGTAAATTTTAAAGATTTTTAAAGCTAACAGTTGCTTTATTATAATGAACTCTCAAATAAAAACATCACACGCTAGATGCTATACAGTTCAATGCTCTCCATTCATGATCTAATTCAATGAAATTAGAATCACAATTCTCAAGTCATGGAGTCTCAACTGGTGCTTTACTCTTTCACTATCTATTACATTTTTATCTATAGTTTTATACTTTTTGAGACTGAGTACTTGAGTACTGTACTTATATTGTTTCTACCCCTCCTTTTCCCTTACATCTGTCCTGTGTTCCCTTTTGAATCCATATCCTCTTTTATATGTATTATTATACACACATACACACACGTGCAGATGTGTATGCATATAACCTACTGATTCCATTTGCTACTATTTAGTGTTACTCATATATGTGTGCTCAGGCATGACCACTGAGATTGAATATTCTAAAAGGTGGCTTTTCCTCGGAGAAAACTGATTCTTCCTCTTTTAGCAGCCATTGATTTCCTGACGCTCTTTATCTAGGGGTGAGACCTTGTGAAATTCCCCTTATTGACATTGGTTTATCAATGGGTGTTATTGTGAAGATCTTATTTAGGAAATCGTATCATTGAGATTTAATGGTTGACAGCTTCCCTGTCATGTCCAGAAGATACTGTCTTGCTGCAGGCATCTTGGTCATCTGACTCTTATGGTGTTTCTGCCTTTTCCTTTGAGGTGTCCCTGAACAAGAAGTGTAGGGGTTGTATTGAAGATGTACCTATTGGGACTCAGCAACCCATGCTCATTTATTCTCTGCATTATGACTGGCTGTGGATCTCCGTAAGTGTCTTCATCTGTTGGAAAACGAAGACTCTTTGAAGAGTGTGAGGACTACACTTATTTGTGGGTATAAGGATAAGTATTTAGAACACACTTAGAAATTGTATTGGTTTAGAGAAATGACAATAGTAGGCTCTCCTCGTGGGTCTATGATCTCTCCAGCTACAAGTTGGCTCGGTTCAGTGTCAAGTATGAATTTCCTCCTATTGAGTGAGCCTAAAGTCCAATTGGATAGCTGTGGTTACCTCAGAGACACCAGGGAGAAAGCAAAGCACTGTGATTTGGCAATAGTTTGGCTGTGACCAAAAGAAAATAAACTTTCTGAAACCTTCTAATGGTTATGTCTTGGGAATAATGAGACCTCCAAGGCCTGTCTCAGATGTAGAGGTTAATGGAGATGAAAAGTCCAAATAGCCAAGTTTCTACAATTCTGTCATTTAGAAACCAAAATGTCTTTAAGTGGAATGAGGTAAAACTTTCTCTACTGTACTCCTCAGTGAAGCTCCCATGAGTAAATATTTGCTGAATATAGCTATATGCCTTCCAGTAAGTCAACAAATATTTCCTGAGTCCCTGCTATATGGGATCATCTCTGTTGTACAAACAAGGACTAATATAGACTGAAAACATGAATCTGTAAAACCTCTGTTAATTCAACAACCACTGATTCGGAATGAAATCTCTTTTGTGACACTAAACTTAATTTTAGTTTGGGATTTGGACTTCATTATTAGTTGGTAAGTTTCTAGAGTAGTTTTTACAACAAAGTTCTTTTCCAAGGGTACAAGAAAAAAGAGCAATGCCTATTTACAGATATTCTAAATAGTGGTAAAAGTTGCATTGGAAATCTAAATTTGTGCTCGTTATTTCTCCTCTATTTTTCTGTTCATAGTAGCTTGAACTCTTTTTACTCAGTAATTTGATGAAGGTGTCATAGAATCCTGTCCAAGGTTGGCAACCTACTAAGAGCTGTTGTCAGAGAATGAAGTGAGGAATTATTGTTTTATTGAAAACAATTAGGACTTTATCCAGGGAAATACACTAGGGCTTCTTCAATTTCTTATAAAAAAAAGTTCTCAAGGAAAACAAGAGAGAATAAAGATTCGTTGGAATGATTGGAAAACACAGCAAGTTGAGAATAATAGAATTAGTATGCATTTGGACAGTAAGAAACCTGGGAGATTAGTTAGACCCATTTCCTTAATTTTATAGACACAGAAAGTGATCTTGAAGAAGAGAAAGTCTTGAACTAAGCACTTTCATTAAGTTAATGGAAAACTAGAAATCTAATCACTCATACCCCATGATAGACTAATCTTTCACTAAGTTAAACAATTCCGCAACTTCAGAGTTTTAAAAATTGAATCTCAGGTACAATAAAGAAAATACGTTTAGCAGATAAACAGTTTAAAGTCACCGAGGCAAACAATTAACTTTCTGCAAGGGTCAGTGGCAGGAAATGAATAGGTTCACAAGACCCAGATTTCAGAGCTTGGAATTGCAGTCAAGGAACTGGATGATCTTCCTGTTTTATAGATGACAGCTCTTTATTATTATTATTTTTGGTTTTAAAGCCTCTGAAAAATAATCTGCAGTTTCTTCTAGGCATTGGTTTCCCTCTCTAATTTGCACAAGTTTTACAGTTTAATTTACATAATATTTACATATTTTCTACCAATTTTAAGCAGATGACTAGCAACAAATTATTATCATATTAAGCAATTCATTTTAATGAAGGGGGAGGTAATGAGATTTTCTTTCCTTCCTGGAATTGTCAAATCCTACCAGACAGTTTCTTGCCTGTCAATGCAAGACTGACTAGAAGTTATGGTCAATATTTACCATGCTCGCTGTGACTTGAAATATTCCTTGTCATAAAGACCAAGTTACCAATTTCCTGCAGAAATTCCCATTGGTCATATGAAAATCTGGTGGCTACTTAACTAGACAGTAGGAAGTTACCTTTGTCCACTCCCTTCATTACCATACCATTCCCTATTTGACAAAGTCCAATTACTTGAAATTTCTCACTTTGCATTATTACCTATATATAATTCAACCATATTAGGGATTTGAGTTAACGTGACAAGTTTTAGAAATACAAATTTCACGAGTAATATTAGTGTTTATCCATCACTCACATCTAAGGGTTTACTCACACTGATTTCTTTCCAACAATTTCCTTGGATTAGCAAAGTGAAAGTATGAATAGGAAGGAGTACATTGGGGGTGACTTTGGAAGCATATTCTTGTATGAAAAATCAAGAAGATATTGAGAAGATTTTCAATGTAGATGATTACGTGAAGTATTGCTTAATGGTAGATGGGAGTGTTGAGACACGTGTTCTGCTGAGGATGGGTACCCTTGGTATCCTAATATTCTGTGTGATCAGTATATTTTTAAGACCTATTATATTGTTTCACAGAGATCTGTTTATTTCTATTTGCAACTGAACTGCAGTTCCTTGACTGCAAACTTAAGTCATATTTGTCACTTCATTGTCAGTACCTAGAATGGGTGCTGGCACATAACAGGCAGGCAGTAAATATTTGTCAAGTTAATGAATGAATGGAAAAGGAAGCTGGAAGAGTGCCAAACATTATAATTACTTAAACTTTTCCAAGGGAACTTCTAGTCAGGCAGTTGTTTTTCTAACCCCTTTTTAACACTTGACAGATCTAGATTGTATAGCTTTTTCCTATCACAATAGCAACACAAACTAATCAGAAATACCATGTTTTCTATTATCCGTTCTGGAAAATAGTCTTGTCTTCGTGTATGTGTGTGTTTGTGTGTGTGGGGGGGAGTGTTATAGTGAAAATATGTCTGGATCAGTGGTTACTGGATAAACAGCTTTTGTATTCGTTGCTGTTCTGACACTATTGGACTGAAGTAACTTTGCAATTTAGAACCCCCCTGAAAGTAACCCATGGCAAATATCAATATCAATCAATTTCTGAGTATTTCCAGAACACCTCTGCTCCTAACATGTAGCTAGATACCCTCTGTGGGGAATATGAAAATGATATGATATGAAGGACTATGCTTGAATATGTTTCATTGCCTAATTAACCTTTGACATCTCAATGGTTCAAAATAAAAAGACAAAATCTGCATGTTGTTCATGTTTTATGTCCTTCTTTCTCAGCAAGCCTTCTGCCACATGATCCTTCAAAGATGTAGGCTGACAGAGGCTTTACCATGCTACAAAAGTACTCTCTAAGGTTGTGGAGAAAGGGGTACACTAATCCATTGCTGGTGGGAATGCAAACTTGTGCAACCACTTTGGAAAGCAGTGTTTCGGTTTCTCAGGAAATTCGGGATCAACCTACCCCTGGACCCAGCAATACCATTCTTGGGAATATACCCAAGAGAGGCCTTATCATACAACAAAAGTATATGCTCTACTATGTTCATAGCAGCATTGTTTGTAATAGACAGAACCTGGAAACAACCTAGATGCCCTTCAATGGAAGAATGGATGAAGAAAGTATGGAATATATACATATTAGAGTACTATTCAGCAGTAAAAAACAAGGACTTCTTGAATTTTGCATACAAATGGATGGAAATAGAAAACACTATCCTGAGTGAGGTAAGCCAGACCCAAAAAGAGGAACATGGAATGTACTCACTCATATTTGGTTTCTAGCCATAAATAAAGGACATTGAGCCTATAATTCGTGATCCTAGAGAAGCTAAATAAGAAGGAGAACCCAAAGAAAAACATATAGGCATCCCCCTGAATATTAACCTTCATCAGGCGATGAAAGGAGACAGAGACAGAGACCCACATTGGAGCACCAGACAGAAATCTCAAGGTCCAAATCAGGAGCAGATGGAGAGAGAGCTCGAGCAAGGAACTCAGGACCGCGACGGGTGCACCCACACACTGAGACAATGGGGATGTTCTATCGGGAACTCACCAAGGCCAGGTGGCCTGGGTCTGAAAAAGCCTGGGATAAAACCGGACTCTCTGAACATAGCGGACAATGAGGACTACTGAGAAGTCAAGAACAATGGCAATGGGTTTTGATCCTACTGCACGTACTTGCTTTGTGGGAGCCTAGGCAGTTTGGATGCTCACCTTACTAGACCTGGATGGAGGTGGGTGGTCCTTAGACTTCCCACAGGGCAGGGAACCCTGATAGCTCTTTGGGCTGACAAGGGAGGGGGACTTGATTGGGGGAGGGGGAGGGAAATGGGAGGTGGTGATGGGAAGAGACAGAAATCTTTAATAAATAAATAAATAAATAAAAAAGTACTCTGTAATGACAGCAAAAGAAATTTGATATCATCAGACAGTGATTCTCAAGTATGGCTTGGAGATTAATTTGGATTCACTGCTTACTATTGGTGATGACTAGTATCACAGTCTCACATGATTTCCTGTGGGCTTGGAAGGGAGAACAAAGATATTTCATGGTCACTAAATATGTACATTGTAGACCTTCCAACTCTAAATACAAAAGAGTTTCTGAGAAGGAAAATAATAATTGCATCTTTATCATAAAGCAAGGAAATGTAAAACATATTCATGATGTGCCTTACATTTCCTTAAGTCCAGGAAAACCTATACATAGCTTGGAAACACTTTTCAGAGACTCCATGTTTCAAGTAAGGAGAACCAGAGAAGTGCAGGTAATAGTGTTAGGGCAGCAAAGGGCAGTTAAGGTTGTTGCCACCCAGGTTAAAGCTACCACAGGAAAAGATCAAAGGTCACCAATGGTTTATTTGCTTAGGAAAATGAAGTTGAAGTCTGGCTTTGCAATAATGGATAATTCTGCTGGATAATGAGCTCTAAGAGCCAAAGTCCTTTGAGTAAATCTCAGGAATTTATGACCAGAGTGAAAGAATCATGCCCTATTCCAACAAGGTACTTGAGCAGAAAAGTAACTTAGAAGAATCATTGGAGCAAATAATATTTTTAAAAATTTTTTGAAAGTTGAAGCTATTTTAATACCTTCATTATATTTTAAAAATATGCACTTAAAATTATAATAATTAAATCTTATCGATCCAATAAAGTAAATAATAGAAGAACAAAAGAATACAATTATGAAAGCACTGGTAAGTGAGAGTATAAGGAGAGAACAAAACACATTTCAGTAATTCACCAAAACCCTAGATGAACAAGGAAGAAAACAAAGAACAGGCTGTTTAAAACCACCAGACAAAACCCAACAAAATGACAAGAATTATTATGCTTTACAATAATATCCCAAGTGTACATGAACTTAATTGCTTAATTGCCTAATTCAAAGATATGGAGTGGCCGTTGGATTAAAATACTGTTGTTGATGTTGTTGTTTTCTTCCAGAAACCCATCTCATCAGCCAAGATATTATAAGACTGAAACTAAGGGTTGGAAAATGAAATTACAAACAAATTGTATCTCAAAGTAAGAAGAAATAATCATTGGTTTCTGTCAAAATTTACTTTATACAAAAACTATTCAAAAGAGACAAAGAGGATCACGATATAATGCAGAAGGGAACAGTCTATCAAGAAGACATAATCATAAATGTACATTCATCAAATGTCAGTGTAAGCAGTTTCAGAAGACGTGCTCATTTTCTGTCATTTTGTCTACTTCATATGAGTGGAGTCATATATATGTTCCTCTGTGATTGAATTATGTTATTTATTGTAAAGTATTTAACATTTATTCATGTTATATCATATGTATTTAAAATAATATATACACACAATATTGCCACATGGCATATTGGTGCAGGTCATTGGTATCAGAGTGTTAGATATCTTCCTTAGGGGGTCCAGATAAGGGAGTTGCACTTTTTTCAGACTGGTGTACCCTGTAAGTATCAGACCTGTTTTTTCTAGTATGATTTTGATATGATCATGTGACTATATAGTCCCAGTTCACTCTACTAAGTGTAAAGGATAGAATAATTTCTACTGCTAGACAGTGGTTGTGCACACCTTTAATCCCAGTACTTGGGAGGCAGAGGCAGGTAGATCTATACTGGGGACCGTTGTCCCCCAGACCCTGAATTTCCTGTGACCCCCTTGCCTGCTGGAGTAAATAACTTGTTATGCTTGCAGCTACTCTGAGCAAAACAACTTGTTTTCCTGTGTTTGCAGCTGCTCTGAGCATAAGACCCTCAGGAGTTTCTGATGGGAGGGGAGTAGTTTCTGGTGGCTTGCAGCTGAAGGATCCAGAGAGCTAGAACATTGCCATTGGTCAAGGAAGGCACTATATAAGCTGCCCTGGAACACAATAAAGCTGGAATTTTTGGGGAATTCAAGGATGAACCATGTCTCTGTCTGTCTGTGTGTCTATGTGTATTTCAATCTCCAGGCCCTTAGCCAGCTTGCGAACTGTACCAAATAGCACATAGAGCATAGAGCAGGTGATGTGCTATAAGCAGAAGCTACAAGCAGAGGCTCCCAGCGAGATCGGGATCTAAGGACATGCTGAGAGAACATCCTCAGGAATGATGAGGGTGGATTGAAGGTGGTATTTGTCTATATGTGTTTTTTATCCCCAGACTCTTGCCCAATAGCAGTTCCAGGTGCAGGCACCACAGGAGGCACAGTTGAGATCAGGACTCTTTCTGAGGGATGCCTTCCAGAAGACTGGCCAGCAGGAAAGTAATAAAGAGGAGGTGGGAGGATGAATTGAAGGTCTCAGTGGTTTAAGAGGGAAAAAAAGTATTTAAAGAGACAAGAGTACAGACAGTCATAGATTAAAAGGAGTGAAGAAAAACAAGCCACAAAAAGATGGAATGTGCACAGAAAATTTGGATTATGTATGTGTTTTTTCATCTCCAGAGACACTCTGAGGGATGCCCTCTGGAATACTGGCTAGCAGAAAAGTAATAAAGAAGAGGCTGGAGGTGAATTGAAGGCCTTGAAAAGATGGAATGTGCACAGATGTATATTATTGTTTTCTTTTGGTTTTTTAATGGAGAAAGACATTTGATTCTGGGGACTGCTAAGAAAGGTATCTTGACTTTAAGGACTTGTTGCTTTGGAAAAGAGGTTCTGCTTTTGTTTCCACAGAGGATGAAAACCTGCGGATCCATTCCAGGCTAATGTGGTTGGATGTGTCAAGACCCCCTGAAAGTCACAGTGAATACCCCCTGAAGGTCACAGTGAATACCCCCAAAGATAGTTCACCCCATAAACATCAAGGAGTAGTTTACAGAGAACAACACCCAAGTTTCCTAAATGATTGTAAATTGGAGGTTGTGGGGCTGAGGGGGACGCCCTAGGCAGTGGCAGTGCCAGGAGCTGCAGCAGGGAATGAGGAGCATTGACAACCGCAGCAATAAGTGCTGAAGCCGAGACAAGCAAGAGGTGCTCAGACTCCACTCGGCTGCCCATCCACACATGGCATAAGGAGAAGGTGGCAGTCCCCTGCTCTGCGTGCCCAAGAATTTGTGGCGTGAGCAGCAGGCAGGTTTTCCTTCAGGCTATTGTCACTGCTGTGGCCTCCGTGGCAGCTGGAATTGCCATCAGCTAGGCTGCTGTGACTATTTTGTAGCTGGCACCGGCATTTAATATCATTCATGTTGAATGTAGAATGAGCATGTTTGCTAGGGCATTTTCCAACTTATTGCTATCATATTTGTGTCGTGCCTGGGCCAGTTAAGAACATTAGTGCTAATTATATAGAAAAGAGGGAGATGTTTGGGACTGTGGACCCCCAGACCCTGAATTTCCTGTGACCCCCTTGCCTGCTGGAGTAAATAACTTGTTATGCTTGCAGCTGCTCTGAGCAAAACAACTTGTTTTCCTGTGTTTGCAGCTGCTCTGAGCACGAGACCCTCAGGAGTTCCTGATGACAGAGAAATCATTTCTGTTGGCTTGCAGCTGAAGGATCCAGAGAGCTAGAACATTGCCATTGGTCAAGGAAGGCACTATATAAGCTGCCCTGGAACACAATAAAGTTGGCATTCTTGGGGAATTCAAGAATGACACCTCTCTCTCTCTCTCTCTCTCTCTCTCTCTCTCTCTCTCTCTCTCTCTGTGTGTGTGTGTGTGTGTGTGTATGTTTCAATCTTCATCCCCTTGCCTGGCTCACGAACTGTACTGTAGAGGTCATTTACAGATCTCTGTGAGTTTGAGACCAGACTGGTCTACAGAGAAAGTTTCAGGACAGCCAGGGGTACAAGGGTATACAGAGAAACTCTGTCTTACAAACTCAAAACAAAATAAAAAACAAAAAACAAATCCTTTCTACTTCTGGGAATAAAACATTTATCAGTCTGTAGCATGTTTTCTTTGAGCTCCTTCAGAGCCTGATCTTAATACCCTCCCATACCTAGTAGCCTCATATAGTATACACACACACACATATATTATTACATAATAATATATAGTTAAAGCTAATATTTTAATATATTTAATATTTTAATATTGTTTGCATCTCTAAGTATGATTTACATCAGTTAGTTTAGTGTTTTCCAGGTCCATAGATAATTTTCCTTCATATTTCAATTTTCTTTATGGTTGAATAAAATTCCATTGTGTATACATGCCACTTATTCTTTATCCATCCAGCCATTGTTGGAGTTCTAGCTGATTCCATGTTCTTGATATGGACTATTGCAGTATTACAGTATGACTTTTTCCTCTGAGAATATTTGCCTCTTTTCCATTTTAGAGATTTATAAACCATGGGCAGAGCAACACATTGATATGATCGTGGTAATGGAGCTACTGACATTCTCTGGTAGATGGAGGAGGAGAGGGTCACAGTACCCTCATGGGGGAGTCCAGTTATTACTCCTTGATGTCGTCTCTCAACTGCAAGTGATTTAGAGAGATGCTAGAATATATAGGAAATGGAAAGTGCCTGAAAGGGACTCCATGATACAGCTTCCATGTTTTTCAGCCATGATGGAGTGGAGCTTACTGATGACAGCTGTTTTGGCATCATCTTCTTCTAAGTTACTCTATGCTGTGTAAACCAGCTGTTTTTGTTCAGGCTATGCTTTTGACTCCGATTTGAGGGTAGAGGATGATTGACTATTTTGATAATTGTGCAGATACTCCCATCTGTCGAGCACCAGCCATGTAGCACAGATTGATAAATGACCTTCCTGGGAGTAGAAGGGATGATACTCTATAAATTTATTGTGACGAATCGAGATTGTAGGATCACATTGATGTATCAAGGTCATATCAGGGAAACAAGTCCACAAACTTATCAGACATTCCAGATCAAGGAAAGGGTAGAACACTCACCAGGATTCCACAAGGTGCTCACCATTCACTGTGCATCTGGTATCTGATGGGCAGTGTGTGTGTGTTTCAAAGACTGAAGCTACAACTGTCATTCTGTAACCCATACCAGAGTGTCATAAGTGATATAAGATGTAATATCAGTAATTTGGATAAGAATAAAATAACCTGCCTTCACTATGGCCAATTTACCAAGGTAAGGATTATCTGGCACTGCTACATTTGTAAATTTGTTGTTACTCAACAAATTCTGACACTGTGGAAGGCATTAAGCATGTTCTTCTATGTTTCTAGCATAGTGTGCTCAAGACGCCTCACTCACGCTCTGTAAAGAAGTCCAACAAACTTATTGGTTAGGCACATGGAACACTGCTGGAATTGGTGACTACACATTTGTTTACCTCTTCTTAGGAAAAGCTAACACAGCATGTAGCAATAATCACAAAAGTGCATGCATCTGTGGTAAGATGCAGTGTTCTTTTGGCACACTGTATTTTCCTTTACTTCATCTTTATCTGGTTTTGAAAGTGGGATAATACTAGCTTTGGGGAAATCACTTTGGTAGTGTTTCTTCTCTCTCCTTTAGTTCTTCTTTAAAGGTTTGGTCAAATTCAGCAGGAAATTTGTCAGGTCCTGATATTTCCTTTTATAGGAGAAACTTAGTATTTCTTCAGTGTTGTTGAAGAAATGGGCAGAAGCTTTCAAGGAATTTATTATCTTCCTTTAGATTTTTCAGCATGTTTTGGAATAGAAAATTTATAAATACTCCCTATCTAATCTCTAAAAAAGTTTGAAATCTTCTATGGAGTCCTCTTTTATATCTTCAACTTCATTAATTTTGGCTTTCCTTTTTTAAAGTTTGTTTAGTCGATACTTTGTCAATCTTCCTTTTTCAAACAATCAACTCTTCGTTGATTATTTTATGTATTCTTGGATTCCCTATTTCATTACTTTCTGCTCAAACCATAGTATTTCTCTTCATCTCCTGCCTTTTGGTTTGGCTTGTTTTAGTATAGTTTGCTAAGAGTATGAGGTAGATCATCAAGATTTTCATTTAACAATTGTCTGCTTTTTCTTTTTTAAAATAACTTTCTTTCTTTCCTTCTTTCCTTCCTTCCCTTCCTTTCCCTTCCTTCCTTCCTTCCTTCCTTCCTTCCTTCCTTCCTTCTTTCTTTCTTTTTTTTTCTTTTACAGTCTGGCCCCTCCCTCCTTTCTTCCCAGTCTCCCCACACGACACTATTCTGTTTCTACCCCTCCTCCCACTCCATTCCTCCTGTATTTCTGTTCAGGAAAGGGCAGATCTTCCATGAGTATCAACAAAACATGGCATATCAAGTTGTTGTAAGACTAAACACCTCACTTTATTTTAAAACTGCCCGTTTTTACTTCCAAAGTTTTTTCTTATTCTGACTCTTATTCCATTTCACTGGGTCACAAGTAGGCTACAGCTTCTAGACTGTCATCATATCCAGGAGTCTCAAGATGACTTCATTTTTTAACCATCCAAACAAATAAACTTTACTTTAAAAATGGTTTGTATTAATTTTATTAACTTGTATTTCTTTCCTTTGTTTTTACCTTTATAATAACTAGTCTGGCCTTATCTCACTTCTTTTTTTTTTTTTTTTGGTTTTTCGAGACAGGGTTTCTCTGTGGCTTTGGAGCCTGTCCTGGAACTAGCTCTGATAAATTTAGAGAATTATTTTTAATCTTTCAAATTTCTGAGAACTTAATACTATAGATTTTCCATTTTACAATTACTTCCTTGTATCTACAAATTTGAATAACCTATGTTCAGTTAAAAATGATTGTTTATTTAGGAAATCAGTATCTAATTTAAGAATATTTTAGATTCCCAGGGGAGGAGAGCTCTATAAAAACAATAAAAAGGAAAAACCAAAAAAAAATATTTTAGACTACCCTAGATATTTTACTCATTTTTAATCCCATAACATTCATATAACATATTCTATATCATTTTAACTGTATATTTTTATTTTGGAGTGGGTTTTAAGCCAATGTCTCAGTGTGAAGCTCAGGCTAGCCTCAAACTTACCATCCTCTGCCTCTGCTTCCTGAGTGCTTGAATCGTTATGATGTCCTGATAAACTGAGTTGTTTCGTAATGAAACAACCTTAAAAATACTTTGGCAGTACTCCTTGTCTTAGAGCCTATTTCTTTGACCTCAGTAAAAATATGCTAGCTTTCTTATGTTTCCATTTTCTACCTGTTTTCACTCTTTAGAAAAAGTCTATGTGTGTTGCTATGCTTAGCTGAAATTAAATTCACTTTTTTAAAACCAAGGTTAATTGTATACTTTTAGCTCCTTTATCGAAAATCAGGTGTTCATAGGTTTGTGGGTTAAAGTCCGGCTCTTCTATTCGATTCCATTGGTCGACTTCTCTGTTTTTATGCCATTACCAAGCTGTTTTCAATACTGTAGCTCTGTAGTAGAGTTTGAAGTCAGGGATGGTAATGCCTGCAGATGATCCTTTATTGTATAAGATTGTTTTGGCTATCCTGGGTTTTTTGTTTTTTCATATAAAGTTGATTATTGTCTTCTCAAGGTCTGTGAAGAATTTTGATGGGGGGCTAAAAGTATACAATGTAAAAAAGAGAGCATCTTCAACAAACTGTGCTGGCAAAACTGGATGGCAATCTGTAGAAGAATGAAAGTAGATCCATATCTATTACCATGCACAAAACTCAAGTCCAAATGGATTAAAGACCTCAATATCAGTCCGAACACACTGAACCTGATAGAAGAGAAAGTGGGAAGTACTCTA
>NW_004949111.1:7278109-7291078 GCF_000317375.1 Microtus ochrogaster
TAAATAAATAAATAAATAAATAAATAAATAAATAAAACCAAGGTTAAAGTATTCACTCTTTGTGGTGTATTTTTTATACCATGAAATAGCTTCTTTGTCAGGGCTGTGTAGTGAAGTATGATGTTTTTGTTCTCAGAGTGGATAAGAGTAATGCTTATTAAAGCTCTAGGATTTTATAATTTGAGGAAATTATAATCAACATCTTCATAAGATATTTTCTCCTACTTTACCCTTTTATGCCTATAACTTATAGTGATATCTCATATATCACTTCTCTGTCTTGATATGTTTATTCATTTTTTTATCCTCAATTAGTAATCTTATCATCTCCCTTTTTAAAAAGTTGATTCTTGAATATCCATATTGGTCCTACCATTGAACATTATTGCACTAGGGACCAAGCATGCAATATGTAAGTGTATAGGAGACATTTTAGAATAAGCCCACAAAATAATATAAATATATTGTAGAAAATAAATATAAATATAAATGAAATAATAATGTCATTGCTCCTTTCAGTTTCATGTTGCTATAATTGAGCGATGACAGTAGTATTGACTTAGATATATTTACCTTTCCATATCCTTAATCCATTCAGTCTGGCTCTGTGGTGTTTATTTAGAACAACCTGCAAAGGTAATATTTAAAACGTATTTTTCCCCTCTGATGTTTCCAGCACATTTAGTGAGCTGTTTCTAGTACTATGGGACATAGTTTTTGTAGGTAAAGGCTATGAATCCTTTTTGAAGTAAGGTAATTCTTAAGACATTACTGATATATTTTAGAAGTGTTGGGAAATAATCTTCGACAAAATGAATGTAAGAGAGACACAGAGTCCTGTACCTATAGTTCCTCGATGAACTAATCCTGCACTAATTGCTATTTCCTTCCCAACTGATGAAACTTCCTGTCTTCATATCCTGCTTTAATCTAGGTTGTGAGCAACCAATACCTAAAGTGTTCTAGGCACGATTGTCTTCTTATCATCAATTATCATTTCTTCCTCATAAGCTACTCCTTTTTTAAACAATACAGCCGAGTAGGCATGCATTCTCAAGTTTATCTGCAAATAGTTTTCTTGTTACATAGCAGCAAGTAAATGCATATTGAGTGACTAAATGAGTAAGGAAACAGAACCATATACTTTAGTTCTGAAAGAATTTCTGGGTAGATCTGATAGTTTAGTTGTGTACATTTTATACATAAGAAAATACGATTTAGAAAAAGGCAGTGAATTTCCTATAATCATCTTTGGATTTGATAGGAGAGTGAAGTTGAGAACCTGGAGTTTCTCATCTTCAATGTTACATTTTTTAACACTCTCTTTTACCTCTATTGGTATTATGTGCACCTGGAGAAAATAGGGGTCTCTAAGAAGGCAATGTAAAAGCAAATAAATGGAGTAGCATATGTAACTACTTTGTATGTTGAGACTTAAAATGGTTTCACAAAAATGTGAGGTGATTCGTGTTATTTGTATATGTCTGTCTCTGTTGTTTTCTGTGCTATATCATTTGTCAGAGCCTGGAGATGGGCCACATGGTCACTTTTACAATGATTTTGAATGAACATTTAGATGAAACTAAATGGATACCGTCTGCTGATGCCATGCTTGATATTATTTACATATGTCTTCTGAGTAGATTAATTAACATTTTTTGGCCTGATGACAAAGCAAAAATGGTATAGCCACTTCAGAAAACAACTGGCAGGTCTCAAAAAAACTAAATGAAAAAACATAAAAATCTTTTTAAACAAAAACAAGGAAGCAAACAGAAAAAGAATTACCATATTGCCTGGAAATAATGCCAAAGAAAAAAGAAAATGTGTGTCCATACAAAACCTTGAAAATAATTATTTTAACTTATTATATGCAAAAGATTAGCTAATAGAAATGTCCATAAACTGATTAATGATAAATATGATCTTTCCATACAATGGAACAATACAATAAATCTAAAATGAAATGATGTCATGGGTCTTTTCTTCAAGTTCATATGTTAATCATATCTTATAATCACTCCCCTTTTCCAATAAACATACTAAATTAACAGCACTATACATACTAAAATAGTTTTGTAAGAACTCTATTAACTACTTAAGGAGATATGGCAACCAAGTGAACACCTAACTAAGAAAAAGTTGCACTCAACATTGAAGAAAATGTCATCATGGTTTGCTCAACTTTGCTCTAATTCCTCCTTGGTATAGCAAGGGACTATTGGGAGCCTCAATTTTTTAAGTCCTTCCTCAGGATAAAAAGGAAAGAGTAGAATTCACTCTAAATTCCTGGCAACACTCTTCACTTGTCTGGGAACTGCTGCTAGAGGAACTGGACTCTGTTTAGCTTAACCTTGAGTGCTGATTAGGACAGTTGTAAATACTATCTGCCAGGCTAGAGGCTGCTGAAAGAAATGGCAGACACGCCTGCACAAGAGCAAACTTCTGGGAAGCTGCAGACCTGATACAGATAGAAGGATGCAACAGAAAAAGACAGGAAATGCGTAAATAAAAATGTTCAAAAGAGCCCTGCTCAAGAGGGAAATGATAAAACACTATGGAATCAAGCAAGACGAAACCCTGGGAAAACCTTGAGATGCCCTTGCACCTTTATCTCTGGCTGATTAGTGATGGCATTTCTGTGCCTTAAATCAGTACACAAAAACTGGGAGAGTCACTATTTTATCAGGTGCCAAATTCTCAAGTAAAGATAAGAATGCCTACAGCAATAGGGAAATGTCCCATTCAAATCAACAAAATGAATCTCCAGAGACAGAAACTAAAGAAACAGGGCTAGGAATTACTTCTCAAAGACTATAAAATAACAGTCAAATATTTTCAGTGCACTAAAGGAGAGCATAAAGAGGCAAGTAAACAAAATCAATACAACTGTATATTAACCCAGTGAGAAAACCACAAAGAAGATACAACTTATATAAAAGAACCAGAGGCTCTGTGAAGGTTACAATGTCTAAGTGAAAAGCTTTACTGGAGGGTATAGTAGACTTGGTCAGGCAAAAAAGATAAGAAAAAAAGAATACAGGTCACTGGCAATTCTAAAACCCAAAGCACAAAAGGTATCATAATCAAACAGACCAGTATGTCCCATATAGGCCTTCCAGGATAAAGAGAAAGTAACTGTTCACTTATCTGAAGAAATATAGCTGACTATTTCCCCAATTTAAGTAAGATATAAACAGAAATACAAGAATCTCAGTGAACTCTGAGTGAGATGAATTTAAAGAGATTAATGTTGAGAAAAATAATAATTAGACTGTAGAAAATCAAAACCAATGAGAATGTTCTGAAGCTGACAAGAGTAAATTAACTATGTTTAGCCCTTATTAACAACAGATTTCTTAACAGTATCTTTGCAAAAAAGAAGGTGGCAGGGATTTGCATAATTAAAATGCCAAAAGAAAGTAAACTGTTCATTTGAAATTAGGAAACAAAATCAAGAGGAAATTAAGATGCTTCCAGATTTAAAAAATCTGATAATATCTACTCACTCATAAGTGGATTTTGGACATAAAGCAAAGAAAAACCAGCCTATAGCCCACAGTCCCAAAGAGTCTAAACAACAAAGAGAGCCCTAAGAAAGACATACATGGATCTACATAGGAAGGAGAAAATGACAAAATCTTCTGAGTATTAGTAGTGTAGGGGGCATGCGAGAGGGTAGAAGGGGAGAACGAGGGGAGGAGCGGATTGGAGAAATATGTATAGTTCAATAAAAACAATAAAAAATCTGATGAATTTAATTATTTCTCAAAGAGAAGAGATAAGTGGAGACCCTAAAATTGATGCTAAATTTCCAGAGAGTAAACCAAAAAGAGATGAAACAAACTCCTTTAGTAAAATTAGCAATATGGAAAAAGAGAAAAATCTAAATTATTATAATTTGAGCCATAAATCCACTTTTATGTTTAAATAAAATTTAAAATAAAATAAGTATACATGATGTTCTTTCATATATAATATATAAAGCTGTAATGAACTGTGACATCAAAACTATAGAATGTAAGGCTACAAAGGATTATAGGCTTTGTAAACAATTTCATCTAATGTATTATCGGTTTTTAAACACATAAGATTATAATTTCAGGATAGTTTGTTCAAATCAAGAAGGAATAAAACATGCATAAAAGGAAATAAAAAAGAACTTAACATGTTGCCACATAAAACTTTGTAAACACCAAGATGTTTATAAGGCACTAAAGAAATTAAATAAGAAATAAAATATAAAAAACAGAAAGGAGCTGGAGATATGATTCTGCAGTTAAAACCATGTGATTCTTTGCTCTTACAGAAGACCCTAGTTCAGTTCCTAGCACGCACATCACGTGAAGCACAACCACTGGTCACTATAGCTCCAGAGATTTCTATGCCTCTGGCCATGTGTAGACACACAAACCAGTACATAATTAAAAATGATAAAAACAATTCTTTAAAAAACCAAAGTAAACAATTAACAAAATGTTCATAGGTTAATTCTTCCTTATCATGTATTACTTAAATATATGAGTGTTAAGTTCCTGTCTTAATCTTTTTAAACTCTTATAAAATATTATACGATACATAGCTAACTGCAGCATGAATCTACTTCTCACAGTTCTGGGACTAGTAGTCCACCATTAAGACTAGACAGTAGCAGACTCATTGTCTGGCAAAGACCCGCTTTCTGATTCCCAGAAGGCAATGGTGAGGAAACGGAGGCTTTGAATAATGATACTGGCCATCAACAGCAGCATATACATTATCCTCAAGTACATGTGACACACTCTCCACATATTACTATATATTGACACAAAACAAGTTTAATGAATGAGGAAATGTTGAGATCATGTGACATATCTTTTATATTCAGAATGGAATGTAATTAGAGCCAATGACACAGGAATAACTAAAATCCACATATAAGTTAAAAATTTAATGACAAAATTTTAACCAATGTGTCAATAAATACATTGAAATGGAAACTAGAAATAAAACTAGACAAAATTGCAATATATTAAAACATATGAAATGTAGTAATTCAATTTTAGAAGGGAAATTCACATATATGAATTAAATACTTAATAAGAAAAAAACTTAAAATTTGTGTGTGTGTGTGTGTTTATATGTGCATGTGTGTGCACATTTGTGTGCAAATGCATGTGGAGGCCAGAGGCTGACATGAGGTGACTTCTTCAATCTCTACTCTACCTTAAATTTTGAGGGAGGGTCTGTCACTGAACCTAGAGTTCACTGTTTTGTCTACATTGATTTGCTGGTGAGTCTGTCATCACTTTGTTAGCCATGAGTAGGAGATGGGTGTGATGTCACAGCTGCCTTTTGTGTGGGTTCTGGGGATCTGGAGTCAGATTCTCACACTTGCAGAGCAGCCATTTGTACTCACTCACTGAGCCATTTTCTCATCAGCCCTAAAATAACAAATCATTTTAAGTAATTGATCCAAATTTCTCTTTTAGTCAGTCTGACTAAGTAGTTATTACAACTTGTTTGATAGGAGAAAGGATTATAAAGTAATACTCTTAATTTTATATGTCATCATATTCAGTAATCTAAGTAAGAACAATAGATTTCTACAAAAAATACACTATGGATGACCCCAGCTAAGACTTTTAACAATACTAGAGAAGGTACCTGAACTGGTCTTCCCCTGTATTCAGATTGGTGACTACCCTGACTGTCATCATAGACCCTTCATCCAGTAACTGATGGAAGCAGATGCAGAGATTCACTGTCAAGCACCAGGTAGAGCTGCAGGAGTCCAGTTGAAGAGAAGGAGGAGGGATCATATGAGCAAGTGGGGGGTCAAGATCATGATGGGGAAACCCACAGAGACAGCTGACCCAAGGTTATGGGAGGTCATTGACTCTAGACTGACAGCTGAGGAGCCTGCATAGAACCCAACTAAATCCTCTGAATATAGGTGACAGTTGTGTAACTTGGTCTGTTTAAGGGGCTCCTAGCAGTGTGATCAGGATTTGTCCCCAGTGCATGAGCGGACTTTTTGGAGCTCATTCCCTATAGTGGGATGCCTTGCTTAGTCTTGATGCAAGGAGGAAGGAGTTGGTCCTGCCTCAACTTAATGTGCCAGACTTTGTTGACAGGAGGGCCCTATCCTTTCTGAGGAGTGGATGGGGGGGGGCAAGTTGCGGGGACAATAGAAGGAAGTGGGAGAAGGGGAGAGAGTGAGAACTGTGGTTGGTATGTAAAATGAATAAAAATTTAAATAAAAAGAAAACTATAACAGAACAATATCCTTGATGAGTGCTGATGCAAAAATACACACAAGCAAGTCCACTTGATCAACACACTGACAAAAGCAAAATGAATATTAAAGATTTATCAACTTTAACCACATTATGACACCATTTATATTCCATTTTCTGTTTATGCAGAGCTCCATTTGGTCCCTAAATTATACTATGCTTGTGTGTGTGTGTGTGTGTGCATGCGTGTGTGTGTGTGTGCATGCATGTTTGTGTCTGTGTGGGTTCAAGCATGCATGTGTGGTATTTGTTATGTGTTTTGTGTATGCTGCATTCACATAAGTGTATCGGCATGCATGTCCATGTGTATAAATATGGAGGGCAGAGTATATCATGAAGTGTCTTCCTTTATTGCTTTCCATTTTATTGTGAAAGAGGAAGTAGAGAGACTGTAAGAGGTGATAGATGACTTCAAGGAAACAGTGTCCTCCAGACACAACAGGACCAATGCACATATGAACTCATAGACTGTAGCAGCATGTACAGGACCTGCACAAGGTCCCACAGGGTCCCCGCACTGAGAAAGGCAAGGGGATGAGCTTCCACCCCTAACTTAGAAGCTATCTGCAAATGGTACTCTCTTGGAAAGGAAAATTTAGTCTTCCCCAATGGAGTCCAATGGATATTTTAGCTACACTTCAGGGTAGGCCCCATGCCTAGGAATATATGACCAACACAAAAATAAGTCAATGATATTTTTATATACTTTTTGTCTCATATAGCTTTGTTTGGACATTTTTTGTCTTATTCATCTTTTGCATGTATATTTTAGTTTCTGATTTAGTGCTATTGTGTGTGTTTCTTGTTTTTGTTTTGTTTGCTTGTTTGTTTTTTAAAGAGAGAGAGAAAGAAAGCCCATGGAATTGGGTGGGTGAGGAGGTGGGGGAACACCTGGAACAATTTAGGAAAGGTGAAAAGCTTGACCCGAATATATTTTATGAAAATATTTTTTCAATTAAAAGAAATTATTAATCTGGTTTTTCTGATTCTGTGTAATTCCTCAGTTTTTACACGTGATAAATTTCCCCTCAAGTCCTGTCTATTTCTAAAAGTTTTTTACCTGTCTATCTTCTTGAAAAATTGAAGTTGAGAAGTCATTTTTATTATCCTAGAGATATTATATGAGGGAGATTGACTATACGTTTAATTCATATTGCAGATAATTATCATTGACAGTATATATGTGTGTGTTATTATTATTGTGAAATTCAAAGGATTATGCAGGCTAAGGTTCATTTGTCCTCATCAGATGGCAAGAACATAATTTGGAAGCTGATTTTCTAGTGGTGAGGCTACCCACTAAATGTTCAATCAACAAATATAACATGTAGGTGTGTGCATGGGAAGTCTCTGCTTATGACACTGAAAGCCCTGCTTCCTACTCAGTTTCTCTGTCTCAGAAATCCAGCACATTTGCCCATCCTTCTGGTAAATGAGTGTTGATGTTAGCACTACTACAATAGCTAGAATTCTCCTGTCTCTTAACAGTTTTGGTTATTGTTATCTAGTGCTTTTAGATTATGTAAACAGCCATAAATGAGTCTTACAAATTTTTATTTATTCATGTATTTATTAAATTTTGGGTTAAAGTACACAGAAATGGGTTTCAATATAGCATGAATCATTTACATCTCATCCTTCAATCAGAAGTTTTTGAATCATGTTATTAATCACATATTTAATCTTTCTTGGTTTCACATTACACAATTTATATATTACTGTTAGAGAAAACTCAAAGTGTTTGGAGGAGAATAGTTAAGAATTTTTCTTGAAACACATGTGAAGATGTTCAATGGAAAACTAGAGGAGATTCATCAATAAGACTTTGAAACAAAGATGTTGCAATTATCAACAAATTTAACTATTTTGTTGAATAAAATTAGGTGATGAGGAGATTTTAAATATTTCTAAATGAGGCAATATGGTTTTTAAAATCAGGTGGAAAAGTAGTTTATATCAATAAAAGACAAAAGCTGTGTTATGTGAAATTTAGCATATGATCATAACAAAGATGTTCTGGGGGAGTCATAGATGGAACATATTTTATTAACTCACGTTTATGCAGGATCAGTTCAAGAGATGTTATGTGTAGGTAAGGAGGTTGGTTGATCCAAAAAAACCTCAGCCATGTAAAGTGGGAAGAGGCTATTATCCAGGGACAAAAGCTGTTGTGATAAAAAAATTATGCCAATAGGATAATGAATTAATTTAATTTACATACTTAAAGTATTTTTTTTTATTTTCGAGACAGGGTTTCTCCGTAGCTTTTGGTTCCTGTCCTGGAACTAGCTCTTGTAGACCAGGCTAGCCTCGAACTCACAGAGATCTGCCTGCCTCTGCCTCCAGAGTGCTGGGATTAAAGGCGTGCGCCACCACTGCCCGGCTTACTTAAAGTATTTTTAAGTACAGTATTTCACTTCCTTTTTTGTTTGTTTTTTGAGACAGCGTTTCTCTGTAGCTTTGGAGCCTATCCTGGAACTTGCTCTTCAGACATGCTGGTTTTGAACTCACAGAGATCCTCATGCCTCTGCCTCCTGAGTGCTGGGATTAAAGGCATGCACCACCATACCTGGCTTCTAGTATTTCAGTTCCTAAGTGGACAGAAAAATAAGAATTAGGGGAGTGGATAGGAATTAAATTAGAATGGAGTAAACAGTATATTATATTGAGAAAATGCAGTGAGGAAGAAGCTCTAGAAATGTTTTTAAAGCAACATAGAACATTAGACTTGCAAGAAAGGTAATGCTTTTTCTGATATTCAAGGGGCAGTAAGAATCTTAAATAACTATTCACACAAGCAGTGTCTCTGGATATATGTTGGTTTGAAGGAAATCCCCTTTGCAGATTGCCTAACAGTTCCATATATTAACATATATAGCTTTTCCAATCTTAGAATGGAGAAAGACCAGATGTAATTATCATTTTCATTTTATAGAATAAGAAGGTAAAATTCTAAAGTTGGAACAACTGATAAAAATCAATTTAATTTGCCTTGTTGTCTAGTAATGTTGCAAATGTTAAATTGGTCTTATCTGTTATTTTGAAATTTTTTATACAACTGTGTCTATGTGTTCTGGTGAAGCCCATGAATGTTGTATTAGTCTGATTCTGATGTTTATAAGAAAATATCTGTGTATAGGTTATGAGGTTTATTTGGTTCACAGTTTTGGAACTTCAAAGGAAAGCAAAGTCAGCGGCAAGGCTTTGATAGGGCCTTCATGATAGATGGCCTTCATGATGGAGAAGTGCCTGAGAGAAGAAGAAAGCTCACAATGAGACTCAAAATTTGGAAGAATGCAGTATTGTTCTTTTACAGCAACCAGGCTATAAGTGGTAGTGCTATTTCCACACAACTACCCTAATGACTTCTGAAGGCAGTTCCCCTAGTAACCTAATGACTTCCCACTATGTCATACTAGCTATAGATTCATCAATTTAAAAAAATCCATAATTAAAATGAAATTTCCAATGCATAGTGGTGCAGGAGAATTGTCTCTATTCTGTCAATCATGTTTTAAATAAACGCTGATTTGCCAGGCAGGAAGTGTAGGTGGAAAAAACCAAACAGGAAGTAGAAATGATACAATGAGAACAAAAGAATTCTGGGAAGGAGGAAGTTGATTCCTCCCACTCCTGCCCAGACTCCGAAGAAGCAAAATGTGAGCTTCCCTGCTGAGAAAGGTACCAAATCATGTGGCTAGCATAGATAAGAACAATGGGTTAATATAAGCTACAAGAGCTAATATGTAGCCTGAGCTAATGGGCCAATCAGTTTTATAACTTATGGAGATCTCTGTGTGATTTTCTTTGGGGCTTGCCGGCTGTGGGGTACCAGGCGGGACAGAAACTCCAACAAACAGCCCCTCATGTTACACATAGAACCTTGGGCTGAGGTCCAAATTTAAGCCATTACAGATAAATTAATTATACCTATTCCTTTTCAGTCTCCCTTGAATTACAATCTAGTATTATTTATATACTACCCACATTCTATAGTAAACAATGTTCCTTGATTTGTTCTTGAATAAAACAAATATGCTACCATGACATAATTATGTTTGGCAATTTCTTGTTCTGCTGCTAGACACTGCAGAAGCAGTTGGAAGAGAGTTGCGCTGCAGCAACTACACTCCAGTATGAGAAAATTGGCTGTTGCTCACCTGAAACTTGACATAAAATATCCCTTTTGCCTAAATGGGGAGAGAAACACCAAACACAGGTGAATTCTATGACAGTTCAAGATGAAGGAGACTTGCCGAGAATGTACAAGAACATTGGCTAACACTGGTTTGCTTTTTTTTTAATTCATTAAATTCTTTTTTTATTATTTATTTATTTATTAAAGATTTCCGTCTCTTCCCCGCCACCGCCTCACATTTCCCTCTTCCTCCCCCAATCAAGTCCCTCTCCCTCCTCAGCCCGAAGAGCAATCAGGGTTCCCTGCCCTGTGGGAAGTCCAAGGAACCCCCACCTCCATCCAGGTCTAGTAAGGTGAGCATCCAAACTGCCTAGGCTTTTACAAAGCCAGTACGTGCAGTAGGATCAAAAACCCATTGCCTTTGTTCTTGAGTTCTCAGTAGTCCTCATTGTCCGCTATGTTCAGAGAGTCCGGTTTTATCCCATGCTTTTTCAGACCCAGGGCAGCTGGCCTTGGTGAGTTCCTGATAGAACATCCCCATTGTCTCAGTGTGTGGGTGCACCCGTCGCGGTCCTGAGTTCCTTGCTCGAGCTCTCTCTCCATCTGCTCCTGATTTGGACCTTGAGAATTATGTCCGGTGCTCCAATGTGGGTCTCTGTCTCTGTCTCCTTTCATCGCCTGATGAAGGTTAATATTCAGGAGGATGCCTATATGTTTTTCTTTGGGTCTCCTTATTTAGCTTCTCTAGGATCACTAATTATAGGCTCAATGTCCTTTGTTTATGGCTAGAAACCAAATATGAGTGAGTACATCCGATGTTCCTCTTTTTGGGTCTGGCTTATGTTTCCGTAGTGTAGTGGTTATCACGTTCGCCTCACTGGTTTGCTTTGTTTAATTTTAGACAAGAGCCTCATGATGTGGTTCAGAATGGTGTCAATCTTGTAATTCTCCTGCTTCAGTCTCCTGAGGCTGGGATTACAGGTAGTTTCTTTCTGTTTTTAAAAGCAAGCTCCACTTCCATGATTAAAAACTATTTGGAAGCAGGAAAAAAAATTTGTTTCTACAAGCGTTATTTGGGTAAATCTTGATCTGGAGCATCTATAGATAATCAGTGAGTCAATAATAATAGGATTGCATGATAGCACCTTTTCCCATACTTTTTTTTATATGGTTTGGTCAGTTCTATTTATTAAGTTAGGGTAGAAAGACTTTAGGAGAGTTTTTGTTCCCAAGTCTAAACCTCTCCTTTGAAAATATTTATTTTATGTGCATGGGTGATTTTCAGGCATATATTTTTGTACACCATGTACATACAATGCCCACAAATGTCTGAAGAAGGAATCAGATCCTCCAGGACTGGAGTTATAGACATTTGTGAACTGTCATGTGGGTGCTGGGCATCGAACCTGGGTCTTACAATAAATCTTTTAGGAACCTGAACAAGGGGAGTCAAGGGCCAAATAATAAGGGATCCTTTGCATCTCTTTACTGTATTCTAATTCCTTTAAGCATATGTGCCATGCAAAGCTACACAGTCAAAAGCATCATCTAAGTTAGGTGTCACAGACATGTCTCCAATCCCAGTGTTTGGGAGACTTATGCATAAAGACTCTTAGAAAGATTCTATATCAAGAAGAGAAAGAAAGAGGAGGAGAAGGAAGAGAAGAAAAGAAAAAACCAGAACAAAATGACATGGTACAGAAGCAAAATACATGACATCCTCAGACAATGAATCCATTAGTGTCTTGTTTACTGACTAGTTTATAAACATCATTTTCATTAACAACAATAATGTTGTTTAGAAACTAATTAGTATAATGTAATTTTGTAATAGATGTCTTAAAAGACTGAGACATAACTTTTAGAATATTACTCATACACATTCCATAGCCACTCTTAAATTTCCAGTGTTTCAGCTTTGTCTTCCGATGTAACAAGAGTAGCACTTTAAATTCCCATCTACAATGAGAGGTTTTACTTATCCATCTCCTTGTCAGTGTTGTGGATCTGTGTCTGTATTTTGCCATTCTAAAAACTATGCTCTACAATCTTATGCTTATTTTAATTGGTATTGCTCTACTGACAAGAAGTGGAGCATTTATTATGTGTTTCCTTGTTGTCTACACATTATTTTGTTGAGATGTCTAATATTTGTCCATTTAAAAAGTATATTATAGCCTTAAAACATTTTAAACTTAAATTATGCTTATGGCAATGGACTTTTATTTAATACATTGATTTTGTTAGTGTGCAACATGATGTGTTTCATTATGAGATTTTCATTCAAAATTCAATATAACATAGGCATATTCCATTCCCTTACTATAATCATGTATTGGTCCTTGTGAACCTCTTTTCACCTATTCTCCACGTGTGTGTGTGTGTGTGTGTGTGTGTGTGAGAGAGAGAGAGAGAGAGAGAGAGAGAGAGAGAGAGAGAGAGAAAAGGAGGGAGGGAAGATATTTGTCTTTCTGAGTAAGGTGTGTTTCTAATGATGATCTCTGGTTCCATAGATTTTCCTGCAACTGACATAATTTCTTCCTTTTCAAAGCT
>NW_004949111.1:7291178-7296887 GCF_000317375.1 Microtus ochrogaster
ACCCACCTACCTACCTACCTACCTATTCTTTACCCATTCACCTTTTGATAGTCATCTAAACTTGTTCCATTCTTTGACAATAGTGAATAGTGGAGAAATAAATACAGATGTCGAATCATCTCTGTTTTATGCTGATACATATTCTTTACATGGCAGTTCTATTTTTAGTTTCATGATGACTGTGCACAATGGTTTCCATAGTAGTTGCACTGGTTCATATTCTCACAAGCAGTGTATGACAATTACTCTCTCTTCACATCTTCACCAACACTTGTCATCAATATTTTTTGATGGTCATTCTGACTGCAGTTAGCTTGAACTTCCATGTTGGTTTAATTTGTTATTACCTGATTTATAGGGAACAGTAATATTTAAAATTTATCTCTCAGCTAGCAAATGCTCATCTAGAAGTGGGATTTTATATCTACTTATACAGGAGCATTCTCCAAGACCAACTGCCACCATTTTTATCAGCTCAGTTCTGCTCACTTGTCAAAGATCACAACAGCTGGGCTTGCTGACTACTGATATTCTCTTACAGAAGGAGGAGCACGGGCAACCGTGAGACCCCTACCTAAATCTACAACCATTTCTCCCAAGCAGGTGTATGTAGTTCTGTACTAATTGCATGCGGTTTCTTGAAAGGGTTATAAGCCCATAGATGAATAGTTGGGAAGAAGCTGGGAACCAGCAAGAGTGGAGAAGGAGGGATAAGAAAAGGTGCTAAGAAATAGGAGAATATGTTCTATTCATGCACATAATTATCATAAATAAATAAATATGAAAAAAGAAACTTGATTTTAGCATACCTAGACTGTAGACCTGTGAGCAACGCGTTGCTTTTGCATATAACCTACTGAGTCCAAGGCATTTTGTTAGAGCAGCCTAAATAGACAAAAACACTTGATAGATAATCTGAGTAGACTTCTTGTGGTGTTTTTTTTTATTTTTAAAGATTTATCTTTTTCTAGGTTTTTCAAGGTAGTGCTTTCTGTATCCCTGGCTGTCTTGGAACTTGCTCTGTAGATCAGGCTGGCCTCAAACTCACAGAGATCCACCTGCCTCTGCCTCCTGAGTGCTGGGATTAAAGGTTTGTGCCACCACCACCGGTGGCATTCATTTTAATTATGGATTTAAGTAGGTATTTATTGACAACTGGGTAAAAAGAGAAGTTATGTTGCAAACAGATATTGCTATTGGTACTGCCATGGAAACACCTGCCTGAAGGAGTGGGGAATTAAGGAAACCAAGATGTTTTGTGCCAGGTACTAAAATAATAACGAGGATAATAACTGGATTTTAAATAAACATTACTGTCAATTAGAACTTGTTTGATGAAATGGGACATTGCCACAGTCCCAAAAGAGTTTGCTGATAATTTAACCTACATTTGAATGGGCCATAGGATTTAATTTTTTTGTAACATCCTCCAAAAATCCCTTAGGAAGTTGCATTGGCTTCTGAATTCTACTACTCATAAGCAAACATTTGCATCATAATTGGAGGCTTAAAATGTTGTAAAGGATATTTCTATTTAGAAATGAAAAATAAAATTGACGAATAAACATTTCTGCCTTCATAAGGAATACAAAGGACCCTACACTGGAGTTTACTTCAAAAGCATTATTACTCTTTATATGCCAAGACAATCATTTGTCTTCGGCTAAAGAAAAAAATACTTTAATTACACACAATTTTATATAAAACATACCTAGTACTAGAATGACAGAGAATAGAGAGATGACAAAAATGGGATTTCTTTCATGGTTAGACTCTGTAGAAGTGAATGTGTAGCATTTACACTGGATTATGGGAATATAGAAAAGGAACTTTTTCTTTTTTTGAAAATACAGAGTTTAGGATATTTTCAAGGAGAAAGTGGCAAATGATAAATCTCAAAATGGATAGCTGCTGTCTAGACTACTAAAGAGGAAGAGAAACTCTGAGAAGGCTAGAACTGTCTTTTGGGATCTTATGGTATAATTGGGAGTCATAGAAGGATTTTCCTTGTACCCAGTACTGTAAATCCCAAACAAGGCAATGTATACAGTGGAACACACATGTATCTGGGCATGTCTGGATGCCCATAGCTTTATTTTAGAAATGCAAGACTAGGTGCATAAGATGTGAAGAAAGCCTCAGACTGCAGGGATTCTTCATGTCAAAGCTCCTATGGTGGTGTTTCAACATTATAGCTTTCTATATTTAAAAGAAGAATAAATCTGGGAGTTAAGTTTTTGATGACAGAGGTGCTACATTAGCACAACTACACTGTATATATATTCCTTTAATAAACTTGGTACTAAATATGTCTTATTTTTTCAAAAAATTTCTTTACTTCGTCCTTCAAACTATCATTCTAGAAATGAATTAAGTTCTTATGAGAAATAGAAAAAAATTAATACATGTATTTATTCTCTATCTTGTTGTGTGGTTCTGGAATTATAAAGTAAAATTAACATAATCAGAACTAAATTTTACATCTCTATATTTCTGAGTAGTGAATCCTTGAATAGACACTGTTAGAATTTCATAGACTAAAATTGAGCTTATAATTTAACTTTCTCTTGATTTTGAATTAGACTCTAGAAAATCATAATATTTTAACCATATGTAATATGTTCTTTTGTTTGGTTCGTGTCTATGGTGCTGATCCAGTTGCACACATGTATAGTTTTACATTTGGAGCCATTTCTAAGAGCTGATTTAAAAAAGCAAGAGATCGAAATAGGCAGGCAGACAGACATATCCACAGACAGAAAACTGCCTCTCAATTCACAATGTTCCTTTAGAATACCCAAATCGCCAGTGAAACCATCCTTTAGATCGCTCCTTTCCACAAAGGTTTCATGAATACTAATGTAAATGGTTAGTTCAGGAGATAAAAACTCTTTCAATTGCTGGGAGGGGACCTGCAGGTTGTTAAAGTGATTATTTTCATTAGAATTTCTATAACCTCTTTTTTAAATCAAGGATCACAAAATCTGAATGTTATTACATTTCTGAATTTTTATTAAGTAAGGCTTTCACCAAAGCTTTTTATATGAGAAAGAAACTATTAGAAAACAGAATTACTCTCTTAGTGCTGAATATTTTAAAAAGTCAGGTTAGGAGTTCACCATCTCAAAGATAAGGTTTATCAACAGTAATGATACTGGGAATTACATATGAGAAGCATATAACCTCCTAAAATTATAAAATTGAAAAATGTGAGAACTAGAATGAATATTAGCCATTATATGGACGCGCCTTTCAGGAATATTTGAATTTTAAAAGAGAAAGGGTTTCATGATGATTCAAAGACCCTCAGGCCCTGTAGGAGTGCATTCACAATGCCTGGCAGCGATATTCAAATGTTGAAAGTAGCTACTTTTACTGCTGATCTTCCAAAGCAAAGAAGAACAAGGAAGAAAATGTTTCCATAGCATACGAAGAAAAAAAAATTCCTAAACTCTTTTTTATCTCCTGAACAAATTGTGCATGGGAAAGAGGGTGTAAAGGTGTAGAAGAGGAATGCGCACAGCTCATTCAGGGACCTGTGAATAACCACATTTGGCTATTAAAATGAAAGGGTTTTAAGTTTGAACACTCAGTAAGAACATGTTAAAAATATAGAGGGAGCATGGAGTAGTTAAATTATTGGTGTGACATTGCAATGGTGTCTATACATTATTATCCATTTCCCCAACTAAAATGTACAATACTAGGAGAGAATTGTAATGGAAATCACAACACTTGTGTGATGATGATGTGTTAGGGTAACTTCTCCAATTTTAAGTAATGGTTTTCCTAATAAAGCAGGATATTTATTTGTACAGATAGAGTATATATGTGAGATATTTGTAATTCCAGTTCAAAATAGTGTGCTACATTAATTTGCTCCTTAATACTGCAACAAAATAAATCTGGGTAGTTTATTTATTTAATTTTTTTAAGAAAAGAACCTTATCTAACTGTCACCCTGGAGTTTCAAAGGCACAATGCAATCATCAGCTTGGGTCAAGTGAAGTTCTTGTGGTAAATGGTGTCATATTGGCAAGGACATATATAAGATAAGATATCACAAGACATGATGGCTTTGAATAACTGGGATTTTCTAATTTCTTTAGTGGACATGCCTCCCTTTAACCCAAGGATCTCCTACTGAGCTCTGACTCTTGAGGGATGTGGAGACCCTGGGTACAAGCATCAACAGAAAAATCCGTGAGGGAAAACCCATATCCAAAAGATGGCATCTGCTAAATTTTGTTGTTTTTCCTTAGATTGTTTATCTTTACAGCAACTTCAAACAGTTAATTTAAAATGAAAAGGGCCAATATATGCTTTAACTTTAAGGATCCCTTTCTTGCTTGTCAGACATTTAAGATAGAGTGCTTATTTGAATGTCTTTGGAATTTATTCTACAGTCCTGCTTTAATGTATCTAATAAAAATCTATGATGAATAAATGAAAGCTTGAACACATAAGAAAAATGAACAGAAATGCCCAGTTCTGTGGAAAATCACCAGGAAGTCAAAATAAGTGTTACTTCCAACAATTGTAACATCAATGCAATTACCCCAGTACTCATTGGTGTATTTCCTCATAGGAAGGTTACACAGATGATGAAAGAAAACTTGGGTGCACTGTGAAAGACTTTATAGATAGGTAACTCTCTGATTACCTCGAGGAGAATCTTGTTTGTGTGCAAGCAGCAGCATGTCTGAAGTTCAAAGAAACAAGTTGAAATTTTGAAAACTTATTTTTTCAGAGGACTGGAAAAATCCTTATTATTTAAATTTCATTTATTTATTTATTTGTACGTGTGTGGGTAGTTTGCCTGCATGGATGCGCATGTTGCCCTCAGATTCTAGCAGAAGACATTGAATCCCCTGGAGCTGGAGTTACAGGCTCGTGTAGGCTGCTGTGTGGGTATGGGGAATTGCACCCAGGTATTTAGGAAGAGTAGCCAGTGTCCTTAACCACTTAGCCGTCTCTTCATCCTTGTAGGCTTAATTTTAATCACAAAGTAAAGAAGTCAGAATCTAAGAGTGGATGATGGTGTTTATATTTTATGTACTTCTGTGAGATTTTTGGTTATCCTGTGTGACCACAACATAGTTATTATATGTCTTCACAACATGTCTGTATTGAAGTAAAAAAAATGTGGAAAAATGAGTTTGAGTTGAATTACTATTTTATTAGAAAACAGAAAAAAACGTATATTCAACTATACTAGGGCTTATTATATTTCATTGTGGAGTACTGGGTTTCATGGCTCGCTTTAGCTTTAAGGGAGGCTGAGAAAATCCTAAACTATATAACCTCTGTGGTGACAAGGAATAATCCAGAAGTGTGTTGCCATGGCTTTTTACAAGTTAATTGACAGAGGTCTTTCTTGGAGATGAACAGAAGTAGAAATATAGGATAAAAGTTGGGAAAAATAAGATATCAAGTGACGGTTGTTACGGAGCATAGACTTGAATTCTTAGATTGGATTTTTTTTTTACTGCTAAATAATGTGAAGCCACAGATTTGATAAGACAGAAGAACAGAGGGAAAGCAAGGAGGGAACAAGGAAAAGGGAATAATCTATAATTTACAAAGAGTAGTAATTTCTTTAAATCCAGAAGTTCTACACATGCCAATTCAGTCAGTGATAGGAAAAATATTTTTTTTTCATTTTTTTTATTTTACTGAGAAAAGGAAAAAAAAGTTTCAGCCTCCTCC
>NW_004949111.1:7297936-7299621 GCF_000317375.1 Microtus ochrogaster
TTCTGGCTATTACAAATAATACTGCTATGAACATAGTTGAACAAATGCTTTTGTCATATGATAGGGCATTTCTTGGGTATATTCCCAAGAGTGGTATGGTTCTATGCTATAATATTTAAAATAATGAGTCTGTACATATTCAGTAGAACTTATATATCCTGCACTACAGAAAATTTGTGTGTTGAAAACATCATCTATCCATTTTCTCCTCAGGTCTTGGGAACTATCATTCTACTCTCAGTTCTTATGAGCTGGAGTATTTTAGGGTCCACATATAGTGAGATCATATAGTATTTATATTCTTGTGTCTCTTTATTTTATTCTAAGTACACTCATATTGTTTAAAGTGGTAAAACTTTCTTCATTTGTAAGATTGAATGATAGTCCATTGTATGTCTCTTCCATGTATATGTCCATATGGTGCATGAATATGCTGATAGTTCTTGGCAAGGCAAGACATAGATCTCTTCATTTCTTTGAGGTCATCCACCAGATGTTTATTTTGTGTCTTAAGTGATGCCATAGTTCTTCTGTTGTTTATGTTCTCTCAAGTCTTGTATTCTTATCTTATAACTTTTTGTATAATCATTCCTTTCCTGAATGACTTCTCATAGGGAAAGTCATTTACCATTGAGCCTGGCTAGATATTACTTGGGCCACTGAGTGCTTTGCTAAGATATTTTCTTCTCTTCTCTTGTCACTGTTTCATAAATGAGGGAAGCCTTACAATTTAGTAGCCTTTTTTCAGTCCCGTAGAACACCAGTCCTCATGTTGAAGGAATTCTATTTATTTTTCCTAGAACAGTACCCTGGAATGTTCAAGGTGTGTGCTTCCTGTTCTCCCAGTACTGCTAAGGTTAGCTGTGTTGTAAAGGAGCTGCTGGGCTGCATCCCCAGCACCCCGCTGCCCGCAAGCTTATGCCCGAAATAACAACACACAAACTGTATTCATTTAAGTACTGCTTGGCCCTTTAGCTCTAGCCTCTTCTAGGCTACTTCTCACATATTAATTTAGCCCATTTCTATTCATCTGTGTTGCACCCCAAGGTGCGCTTTACCGGGAAGATTCTAGCCTACGTCCATCCTGGGTCTCAGCTGAATCGCTTGTGCCTGGGAGCTCGGAGCATGGCGTCTCTCTGAGGTGTCTGCCCCGCCCCCCCCCCCAGGAGAGCTGTTGAGTCTGAGCTCACTTTCTCTTCCTCCCAGCATTCTGTTCTGTTTACTCCACTTACCTATGTTCTAACCAATAAAATGGGCCAAGGCAGTTCCTTTATTAGCCAATGACCTTCCTCCATCATAGCTGCTTAAGTTTTCACCTGTCACAGAGATATATGTCCTTAATGCAAGAGCCTCCTCAATCCGTTTGTGTGGGGGATATATGGGGTAATATCTCTCCACAGCCTATGAGCTGATTGGTGGAATCTGCAGTTGCCTTCTGCAGTACACGATCTCATGAATGCTCTTTTTGATTTGTTGGCATGTTAGACCCTCTTAGCTGAACTCTGCTGTTCCCACACAAGTATTACAATGCACATGTTGGTATACTCCTCAATTTCTTTCTTCAATGCCTTAAAGTTCTTGTCAAATAGATCTTTCACTTCTTTGGTTAGAGTTACCACAAGATATTTTATGCTGTTTGAGGCTATCGTGAAAGGTGAAGCTTCTCTGATTTCCCTCTCTGCTTC
>NW_004949111.1:7303246-7307021 GCF_000317375.1 Microtus ochrogaster
AAAAAAAACAATGCACATGTTGTTGTAAAAATATTGTTTCTCTGGAAGAATAAAAATGAAAACTCCTGTCATCTTATTGACATCATTCTGTTTTGCACATTATATTAATAATCTCTTCATGCCAATTGTGTTGCCCTGCATGCAGACTTCTTAACCTTGCTTCTATTTGTCTACTCTTGGGTCCTAATTACTGTTTTTCATCTATTCTACTATTATTTTTCCATGAATGTAACAATTATAATAATTGTAATATATAATACTTCTTGATTAATTGCTGTGAGCCACATACTATGGTAAGAACTTTTGATTATTCTTCACAATAATTCTACTAGGTAGCCACCATTGCTATCTTTATTTTACAGGTAAAATATTTGAAATTTGAACTCCTCCCCTGAGCTTTATAATCTGTCCCACAGCCCCAGAAGCTTTACTGGAGACCAGGCTGTTCCTAGGCACTCCAGGTATGACACTACCTTCTAAAAATTCTTTAACCCGCTCAATAACCCCAGACTGTACTCCTTGGATCCATATTCCTGCCTACAAGTTCAGAAGAAGACTTAGGCTTTACTAGAGGCCAGGCTGGATCTAGGGACCCAAAGCCCCCATAATTCCAGCCAAGATAAAATACTGGACCTGAATACTCAGCAGACACCAGAACCCTTGAACACTTAATATCAGAGAGGAAAAAGAAAACAAAGAAATAAAACACCCACCCAACAACAACAAATGCCAGAATCAACACATAGACCTATAATTATCCCAAATTCAGATGCCTAAACACCAGTGTAGGAAAACGATGAGTAACAGAAAGGTTAATACGGCACAACTAGAACCCAGTGATCCTACAACAGCAAGATATGAACATTCCAATGAGGCTGAAGCACAAGAAAACCTTAAAAATAACTTTATGATGATGATAGAGGTCCTTAAAGAGAAAATAAAAAAATCCTTAAAGGAATTGAGGACAAAGCAAACAAAAAATTGAAGGAAATCAATAAATCCCTTAAAGAATGCAAAAAAAAAGCCAAGAAGAAACAAACAGACAGGTGAAGGAAATGGTTCCTGACCTGAAAATGGAAATAGAAGCAATAAAGAAAACTCAAACTGAGAGAATTCTGGGAATGGAAAATCTGGGTAAGTGAACAGGAACTGCAGATGTAAACATCACCAGCAGAATACAAGAGATGGAAGTGGGAATCTCGTGCATTGAAGACAGGATGGAGGAAACAGATTCATCAGCCAAGGAAAATCTTAAATCCTATAAATTCTTAACACAAAACATCCAGGAAATCTGGGACACTATGAAAAGACCAAACCTAAACGTAATGGGAATAGAAGAAGGAGAAGAATCCCAGCTCAAAGGATCGGAGAATATATTCAACAAAATCACAGGAGAAAAATTTTCACAACCTAACAAGGGCATGCTTATAAAGGTACAAGAACCTTACAGAACACCAGATAGACTAGACCAAAAAAATTGTCCCCTTGTCACATAATAATAAAAACACAAAATATACAGAACAAAGAAAGAATATTAAAATCTGCATGGGGATCAAGGCCAAGAAACATATAAAGACAGACGTATCAGAATTAAACTTGACTTTCCAACAGAGTCTCTGAAAGCTAGAAGGGCCTGGACAGATGTCTTGCAGACTCTAAGAGATCACGGATACCAGCAAGACTCATATACCCAGACTTTCAACCAGAATAGACAGAGAAAACAAGATATTTCAAGACAAAGTCAAATTTAAACAGTATCTATCCACAAATTCAGTCCTATAGAAGGTACTAAAAGCAAAACTTCCACCCAAGGAAGTTAGCTACATCTATGAAAACACAGGCAATAGATAATCTCACACCAGAAAAGTCCAAAGAAGGGAAGCACAGACACACATATGCACACACACACACACACACACACACACACACACACACACACACACACACACACACACACACACACACACACACACACACACTGCCACCACCACCAAAAAACTAACAGGAATTAACAATCACTGGTCATTTAATATCCCCTGATATCCATGGACTCACTTCACCAATAAAATGACACAGGCTAACAGAAGGGATATAAAAACAGGATCCATCTTTCTGTTGCATATAAAAACTACCCTTCAACACTCAAGTGTGATTCTTAAAAAATGGATACATGAGATGGGGCTTAGGGGAGAGGTCCTCGCCAGAGATGTGACAGTTTGTGCTCTTCAAACATTAGGATTTTGAAATAGGTGGTAGATGCAGACGGCATCCACCCCTCCAGACTTGGGTATGCAGGGCCCACAATCATTCATGAGTCCTCCTGGCACCTCTGACGCCCGACAATCAGGTACCATCATACCAAATAACTTCCCGAGGTCTCTAGGTCTGGGTACAGAAGAATGGAAAGACAGCAGCTCTTCTTATGGCTGGGACGGACAGTACTCAACGATGTGACACCTGTGACCCAGCCAAGAGCCCTGGTGCTAGGTGGGTGGGTACTACTGGAGTGAGAGAGTACAGGGTAGGGAGGAAGAAGAGAGGGAGAGGCAGAATGTTTTGTGGGCTGGGGAAACAGGTGGATCCGGAGAGGTCAGTGTCATGAGAAACGAGCTGAAGTGAATGGCCAGCCGGCTTCCCAAGTCCAGGGAGTTGTCTGGGCCTGCGTTATGACCAAGTGTCAGGTCTTGATCAGGGAACTGGAGCAGCTGAAAGGGCCCATGTTGATGTCTGTGGCTCCTGTCACTGTGAGTGAGCCTGCAGTCTGGGCTGCTACTTGGGGCCATGGTGATAACCTGGCCCAGGTTGCTGCTGAGGACCAAGATCTGGGTGTGTGGTCCTGCTGTGGCTGGGGTCTGTGTTGATGTCACTGACCCATGTTGCCACCAAAGGGCACATAGATGCAACTGGTGGCCATGAGGGTGTCCGAGGGCCATGCTACCACCAGGGACACCCTGGCCTGTGCTTGTTACCTGGGCTAGGGGTGCTGCAGAGGGCCATGTCTGGGTCTGTGGCCCTACGGCGGTCAAGGGTCTAAGTTGATGTCCGGGGCTCCTATGGTTACAGAGGACCATGAGGATTACTGGGGTCTGGTCAGCCACCTCAGACCATGTCAGTGCCTGAGGACTCCAATCTGAATGGCCTGTGCTGACACCTGGAGCCATGCGTTGTCTGGCCTCAGGACTCTTCCTAGGGCTATGTCTGGGCCCGTGGCCCAGCAGAGGCCGGGGTCTGAAGTGGGGTCTGTGGCTCTAGTTGCCACCGAGGACTCTATGGATGGCATATTGGGGCCCAGGGGCTATGCCACCTCCAAGGTTGTGCTAATCTGAGGGGCCTGTATCGCCACTGAGGCTGTGGTGGCATCCGGGCCTGAGCTGCTGTGGAGGGCCTTGTCTGGGTCGGTGGTCTTGCTGTTCCTGGTGGTGAAATCCAAGGTCCATATTAGTATTAATCATTGGAACCATGCTTGCTGAGCCAGCCCCACCCTTTACTGGTCTTACCCCTTGCTGGATATTGCAAGCTGACCTGCCCCTCAGGGAAGAGCTTGCCTCTGCACAGGGGAAAGATGGCTCCACCCCTCACCATAGGTGTGCGCCTGACCTGAGAAACTCACTAGAGCTGACCTTGTGGTCCAGGATGCAGGTAAGTTGACCTTGAGTGAAAGAGAGTAGGAGAGCCGACCCCACCCCCTTCATCTGCTGTGTGCTGACATGAATGAGGGAAAGATGCCCTCCCCTTCCCCATTACTACCGAGGGCAGGCCTTGGCCCCGGGGTCAC
>NW_004949111.1:7307213-7318292 GCF_000317375.1 Microtus ochrogaster
GAGAGAGAGAGAGAGAGAGAGAGAGAGAGACCTACTGACACCTTGCCTTGGTGAAACAGTAGCGCTGGCCATGGCATACGAGTGGGGGAGACTGGGTTCGGAGGGCCCTAGAGCAGGGGAACTGGCAAGCCCATTCTTTGCTGTGGCTGCATTGGGTGACCTAGCCTAGGCAGTGCTGGAGAGCTCATTTGGGTAGTGACAATAAGGGAAATCTAGTGAGCAGCTACCACCCAGGCCCAGAACCAGGGCTATCCACTGAACCTATGAACTTTTGGAGCATCTGAAGGGAATGAATCTGAAGTTCCAAAATAGCAGGATCTCCATTACACAGGATGACAACAGGATATCCAAGAGGAACCCAGTGAGAGCCCATTACTGGTGGTATGGCAGAAACCAGAGGCCTCAAGCCAGACCAACAACTCCTGGCAATGAATACTTGCAGGTAAAGATGAAAACACTAAAGGGTAAAATGTGTGTCTCAGAGGGCCAGACTGCAGCTTCTACGACAACATTCTTCTCTTTTGTTTTTGTTTTGCTTTGTTTCTTTGTTCTGCTTGGTTTTTGATTTTTCTTTTAAATTTGGTTTTATTTTGGAGGGAGGTTGCAAGGGCAGAGGGCAGACGCGAGGGAACAGGGAGATGAGTGGGATCAGAATGCATGATGTGGAATCCACAAAGAATCAACAAAAGTGAAAAAAAGAAACACCCCTCATCAACATCAAAGACAGATATTTCCTCAGAGTTAGAAAAGGATTTTCCAATCAAGTGAACCTAAGACGAAAGCTGGTATAGCTATCCTCATATATAACAAAATAGACTCCAAACCAAAGTTAATCAAAAGAGAGAAGGACATTTCATACTTATCAAAGGAAAAAAACCATCAAGATGATGTCTCATTTCTGAACATCTGTGCCTCAAATGCAAGAGCACCCACATTTATAAAAGAAACAGTACTAAAGCTTAAATCACACAGCAAACCCCACTCATTAATGGTGGGAAACTTCAACCCCTACTCTCCACAATGGACAAGTCATCACAGCAGAAACTAAACAGAAGAATGGCGAGAATGGACATAATGAACCAAATGGACCCAACAGATATTTACAGAACACTTCACCCAAACAGAATAATATACTTCTCAACACCCCACAGAACCCTCTCCAAAATTGACTATATAATTGGTCAAAAAGCAAGACTCAATAGATACAAAAAAATTGAAATAACCCCCTGTATCTTATCAGATCACCATGGATTAAAGCTGAATTTCAACAACAAGAACTATGGAAAGTCAACAACTCATGGAAACTGAACAACTCTCAGCTTATTTGCCACCAGGTTAAGGAAGAAATAAAGAAGGAAAGTAAACATTTCCTAGAATTCAACGAAAATGAATACACAACATACTGAGACTCATGGGACACTGTAAAAACGGTGCTAAAGGGAAAAGTTCATACCACTAAGTGCCAGCATAAAGAATTTGGAGAGATCTCATGCTAGTGACTTAATAGTACACCTGAAGGCTCTAGAACAAAAAGAAAGGAATACACCCAGGAGGAGTAGATGGCAGGGAATAATCAAACTGAGGGTTGAAATCAACAAGAGAGAAACAAAGAGAACAACACAATGAGATAGAAACAATGAGAACAATACAAAGAATCAGTTAAACAGAGTTGGTTTTTTGAAAAAAGTCAACCAGATAGACAAACCCTTATCCAAACTAGAAGGCAGAGAGAGAATCTCCAAATTAACAAAATGACAAATGCAAAGACAAACAACAACCAACATCAAATTAAATGGAGAGAAACTCAAAGCAATTCCACTAATATCAGGGACAAGACAAGGCTGTCCACTCTCTCCATATCTATTCAGTATAGTACTTGAATTTCTAGCTAGTATAATAAGACAACTAAAGGAGATCAAGGGGATGAAAACTGGAAAGGGAGAAGTCAAAGTACCATTATTTCCAGGTGACTTGATAATCATGTGACAATCCACAGACCCAGAGAGGCTAGTTAACAAGGAGAACTCAAGAATGAATGCTCATATTGCCCTGGGAAAGGGAAAGAGAAAGATTTCATGGGTGGATTGGGGGCGGGTAAGGATGGGATCATGAGGGATTAGGTTGTGGATGGAGGGGAGAATATTGAGAGAGACAACTGGAAAGGGAATGGCATTTCAGAGTCAGTAAGAAACTCGGTGCAAGGGAAACTCCCAGGAATCTACAAGGATGACCCCAATAAAACTCCTAGCAATATGGGATTCATAATTTGAACTGGCCATCCCCTGTGACCAGGCAAGGCTTCTAGTGGAAGGACTGGGACACCAACCCAGCCACATGATCTTTGACCTACAGTCTGTCCTGCCTACGGGATGTGGTGGGGTGCCTATGGGATGTGGTGCAGAGATTGTGGAAGTGGCCAACCAATGACCAGCCTGAACCGCATGCTTCTGAGAGTAAGTGCACCCCTGACTCTGTCTAGAGTGCCAGGACTCAGAGGCAGGATGGCCCGGAGACCTAGGATAGAACTAAACATGACTAGAAAAAAAAATGTCAGTGTAATGATGCCTAATGATAGTCTGCTATACCAATAGGTTGGTGCCTAACCTAATTGTCATCAGAGAGGTTTCACCCAGTAACTGATAGAAACAGATGCAGAGACCCACAACCAAAAATTAGGCCAGGCTCAGGGAATCCTGCTGAAGACAGGGAGGAAGGATTGTGGGAGCCAGAGGAGTCAAGGACATCACAAGAAAACCCACAGAATCAACTACCCTGGGATCATAGCAGCTCACAGACACTGGACCAATAGCTAATAGTTCATGGGACTGACCTAGGCCATCTACATATATGTGACAGTGTGTAACTTGGTCTACTTGTGGGTCTCCTAACAGTGGGAACAGGGGCTGTCCCTAAACACTTTGACTGGCTTTTGGGAACCTATTCCTCATAATGAGCTGCCTTGCCCAGCCTTAATACAAGCATGGGGGAGCTTAGTCTTACCTCAGCTTGATATACCACGCTTTGTTTATACCTATTGGAAGCCTGCCTCTTTCTGAACAGAAATGGAGGAGGAGGAGGAGTGGATTGGGGGAGGGAAAGGGAGAGGTGGGAAGAGGGGATTGAAGGAGAGGAGAGAGGGGAAATTCACCTGGATATAAAATAAATAGATTTAATTAATTAAAAAATTGAGATTCATAGAGCTTCACTAATCTGCCCCTAGTAATGCTGATAATAAATAGTAGATTTTAACCTAAAGAAAAATGATATTGTGAAAGATGCAGGTGACAGAATTGCAGGCCCTTTGGATTTGGGTTTGTCATTTTTCCTTTACATCAGAGTCTTTAAGTAAACCTACAACATCTCATCAGAAAAATAATTAGAAATTTACTTAACTCTACACTGTGAAAATCTGAAGTTTGAATGGATTTTAATAAAGTTCACAGATGTTGAACAGATGAAATAGGACTTGTACTCATGTTTTCTGAAGTTGAACTATATTTTTTCTGTTAAAGCATTAATGAATACTGCATAATTTGTCAATAAAATCCCTGCTTTGGAGTCTCCACAACTATTTACATTTTATTTCTGTGCTTGTTTTCTGAATAATTTCCTTTGTCATGGGTCAATAAACCTAATATTTAATTTGCTTTGAGCCAGAAAGAAAAAGTATCTATCTAATCCATATCATTTAATTAGTGGTTACCGCTAAGATTTATAGCAGTATCATATATGTTAAGAATTCATACATAAAAGCAATTGATTAAGAGGAAACAATTCACCCATTCATTCCATAATCATTTAATGGGATGGTTTGTTTTGCTTTACATTTGAGGGAATTGTGTTTCACTGTGTAGGAGAAGTTCTGCTAGGAGGAGTGATAGGCATCTGGTCACACTTTATCCATAGTAAGCAAGCAGGGAGAGATGAATCCTGGTACTGCATTCTCATTCTCCTTGTTTTTCAGGCGAGGACTCCAGCACAGAGAACAGTGGGTCTTCCTACAGCAGTCAAACCTCTCTGGAAACACCCTCCCAGACAATGGACAAATGGGACCTTGTAAAACTAAAACAACTTCTGTCCAGCGCAGGAAGCAATCAGTTGAGGGAAAAGGAAGCTCACGGAGTGGAAGATAATCTTTGCCAGCTGTATATCTATGAGATGGTTAATAGCCAGAATATAAAATAAACTCGAAAACAAATAAAACAAGGAAATAAATTAACTCAATTTAAAAATGAGCCCTGCTTCAATCCAATGTAGCTTGATCATAGTTAACCCTTACTTCTCACTGCGACTTCTCCCAGGAGTTCCAGCTCATCGCACTGCCAAGTTCATGCCTCCCTTTTATGAATTATTTTATAAAATTATTTTATTTGTTTTTTTATTCAAACCAGCTCAGTTTAATTAATCCAGGCTATGTTCGAATGGGCACAGGGTTGTGCACTCCTAAAGAAAACTAACTCTCTTCTCCCTATTCTTTGACCCTCTCTTCTCCCCCCCCCCCACCTAATTTTCTCAGGAGGTCTTGTCTGTTTCCCCTTACCTGTTTCTCCTACCCAGGAGAATCCACATATGTCTCTCTTAGGGTTCATGATACTTAAGAAGGGGGAAGGACAGTGAGGGAAAGAAAGAAAAGAGATAACTTGATTGAAGGATCCATTAAAGGGCTAGCTAGAAACATGGAACTAGGGAAATTCCCAGGAATTCCCAAGAATGATGCTAGCTAAGACTCTAAACAGTGGAGGAACACCTAAACTGGCCTTTCCCTGTAATCAGATTGATGACTATCTTAATTGCCATCATAGAACCTTCAGCCAGCAACTGACTGAAGAAGATGCAGAGATCAACAACTAAACACTGAGCCAATTTACCAGAGACCTGCCCAAGAGAGGAAAGAGTGATAATATGAGCAAAGGGGTCAAGATCATGATGTGGATACCCACAAAAACAGCTGACCTGAGCTAGTGAGAGCTCGCTGACTCTGGGCTGATAACAGGGGAACCTGCATAGGGCCAAACTAGGCTCACTGAATGTGGGGGACAGTTGTGAGGCTTGGGTAGTCTGCAGGGCCACTGGCAGTGGGACCAGAATTTATCCCTAGTGCTGGAACTGGCATCTAAGAGCACGTTATATTTGGAGGAGCACCTTGCTCAGCCTAGATACAGGGGGGAGGGCCTTGGTCTTACCTTGAAGCGAAGTGTCAGACTTGGGACACCTTACCCTTTTTGAGAAGTGAATGGGGGTAGGGTTGGGGTAAGCGTGGATTATGAGGAGGAGAGAGAGAGGGAACAGGGATAGCTATACAAAATGAGAAAAGATTGTATCAAAATATTCTTAACAGAAAAAAGAAAACCAACTCTCCCTCCATTTCAGCCATCAAAGGCCAACAGCTCCTCAACTAGGGGTGGGGCTACAGGAACCTGCCCCCTCCCCATGCTTGAATTTTTAACTAGCTTGATCTTGTACAGGTTTCCTCAAATTACCCTTGGCTGCAGAGTATCCATGTGTGCCTTAGCCTTGTCAAGGGATGTGATCTGACATGGTCTTCAGGAAACAACTGAATAATCTTTGGACGTAACAATTGAGATAACCTTTGGACCAAATGCTAAGAATTTAACACTGTACAGGGTATATAGTAGCAGCTCAAAAGAGAGTAGTAAGTTTTATAGAATGGATCAAGAGGTTGTATTATGACTATTATTTTATAACAATAAATATATTATAATTACATTTATCATTATCTATTATATAATATAATAATAAATATAAATGATTTAATATTTAAGTAGAGCATATATTTATTTATTAATAACATTAGGTTACAAATCAGGCTGTCTGTCTTGGAGTCCTAGTTGCATTGTTTGGGTTCTGTTAATCAAATGTATTTTGTCTTTGTGAACGTTAGAAATAAATTAGAAATAATACCTAATTTTTGTCATTGTTATTGGAAGAAGCAAATCAACTGTGGTGGCTTGAATGAAAGTGCCCCCATAGACTCATACTGAGTGGCACTATTAGGAGATGTCGCCCTGTCGGAGTAAGTGTGACCTTGGAAGAAGTGTGCCAGGCCCAGTGTCTCTCTCTTCCTGCTGTCTATGGATCCAGATGTCAAACTCTCAGCTTCCTCTCCAGCACCACATCTGCCTGCATGTTGTCATGCTTCTCACCATGTTAATAATGGACTAAACCTCTAAGACAGACCCAAATAAATGCTTTTCCTTTATAACTGTTGTCACAGTCATGGGATCTCTTCATAGCAGTAGAATCCCTAAGTAAGACACCAACTAAAGTTGAAAACACACTTCAAACAGGACCCAGCTATCAAGCACACACAAAGTACAATACCTATTAGCATTATTGTAACACACCAGAGAGGTAATGTAAACTCCCTGGAGATCTAATCTCTTCTTTCCTGTGATATTGGGGTCTTGGGTTAAGGAATTCTTCTGTAAAGACAGAATCAGAACTGTCCTATAGAAAACTGGTCTGACAATAGCAGGATAGTTCTACATGGAGAGAAGACTACAGTTAAGGGTACTCTATGAAGTATTTTTATGGCCACTAAATGGTCTTCATGGCTCTAAGGTGTCACCATGGGGTAGATATAAGTTTATAAAGTACAAAAAAGTATAGTGATAGATACCTCTTTTCTTAGTCAGTCATAAATTGGTCCTTTCCCCAGATAGTCAGAACCTCACACACTCAGCCTGCATTCTACTGTGCCTGACCCATTCTTCTCTTCTCTTTTTGGATTACTCATGTTGTTTGAGTCCCTGGTCCACTTATATTTGGGAATAAAAAAGAGAACCATCTCTTATATCACCGATAGTTTGTGCCTGATACGTGATAGATGTCCTGAAGAAATATTAATGTCAGAATGGGTATGGCTGGTTTTGGAGTAGCTTCTGCAGTGGAAAAGACGGTGAGCTGTGATGAGTTGTGGCAGTTGTTTGGGTACCAGGCTGTATTTCCTAGAACGGACTCCTTCCAAATTCTCAGCAAAGACAGATAGGTATAAGTGTATGAGTAAAGGCAGCAGTTATGATGTATACTGAGAGGCAGATACTATTTTTCAGACCAGAAACACGGTCCACGCGTGCTATCTTGGGAGCAGGTAAATCACAGTTCCAGCACCATTAGAAACTCGGGCACTGGGTCTTTTCGCTCTGTTCAGCGGGGTTCCCTGGCAATGCTGCTTTCAATATTGTGCTAAAATCATAGTCTCTGTAGATGAGAGAACTGTATGGATTACTTTAAAAAATGGATACTTCTTTTTAATTTTCTATTGTGTCTTTTTAGTTCAGAGACGTTTACTATATAAGGATCAGTTTGTGCCAGGAAAGCTAAGAGGTCTGTAGGAAAACATTCCTGCATTTTTAATTTGTAACAATCTTACCATTACTACATATTCAGTCTTGCAAAATCTACAGAATAGAAAAGTCCAACTTAAATCAATATTTAAATTTTCAACCAAGCTTGAGCCAGTTTTTCATCTTTCAAGACAATTCATTATCGTTTTGTGTATTCAGTAATTATTTAACTATGTGGGTCTTAAATTTGACTTTTGTTATCTAGTTCATGTAATAGAATTCTGAGAAAGTATTTAATGTTCTTTATTTAAGCATTCTGTATTTTAATCTTCTCAGAGAATACATTGCAAGAGTTAATTTAACAAGTTGTGTTTTCCTGAATGGTAACTGTGGAAATAGGAAATTTTATTTTTGAAAAAGAGGCTGTGAAGTTTTGTAATTTAAAATTATCTATAGGAAGTATACTAACTATTTAGAATGATAATTAAAAAGTAGAGTGATTGTGATGAAGACAGATATTATTTATTTGTTTTCTGGAATCTGAATCACTATGTTCAATAGAAATGCAAGTGCAGTGATACATAGTTCCCATATGTCTGACCAGACTATATACAGATGCTATCAACTCCTGGGGAATGTGATTTATAAAAAACAAACACCAAAAGATGAAAGTCCTTCATATGGAGCTTTTGAAAAAGTACCAAGCACTTCAAAAAACACAGAAAACACAAGTTTGATTTTTGAAGTTCCAGACTTTCAAAACGTAAGGTTCCAAAAGATCCCTAGCATTTTCAGCATCTGAAAACAAAGCATACTGCAGCTCTGTTCCAGCCATCCTGGGTCCAGCTGAGGTTGTGGCTAGTTAAATGAATTCCAACAGTCTGGTTCACAATCCTCAATTTGAAGCAGCCAGAAAAAGAAGAGCCAGAAAGCAACTGCAGATTGAGTGTTTAGTCCTAAGGAATAACCCAGAGTTCATACGAGGAACTATGGGAAAGAGTAAATAGTAGAAAAAGATCAAATGAGGCCGAAACTTGGCAGGATTAGAATAATGAATAGCTGCACGGTCAAGTTTGAAATAAAACCAAGGTGTATTGATAAAGCAAATAAATACTAAGGACAGACTTGGAGCAAGTTCATGGAGTTCCAGGCTAAAAAGCTATAGTTTGGTAGCCAAATATGACTAAAAGGGAGTATCTTCTAAAGTACTTAAAAGGGGTTCTACTCCACAATAAACTGCAACATTTTCCTAAATTCTGTTTTTATACACCTGGAGCTTTTCACTCCCTATTTCAATGCCCTCAAGTTTCTCAGTTTCTTAGATTTAGAGAATATCTCAAGTATTACTTAGGGTATATTGACACTTAAAATTTTTAATATTTTTCTGTTCAAATTCAATGACAACTCTCTTTTAAATATCTGTATTGATCATACATGTACATGTGTACTTAAGTGTGATGTACACTTGTATGTATGTATGTATGTGTGTGTATTTTTCCCATCTGAGTATAGTTACCACTCCTGTTACTTATTGTGTAAGAACTGAACTTCAACCTTTTAGATTTCTTCTATAACTAAAAATCGTCTATATTTCTCTGTTCCTTTTTCTGTTCGCAACTTATTGCGTTTGTTTTATCTTACTTTAGTGTGTGTGTGTGTGCGCGCGCGCGCGCGTGCACACACATACCACAGAGCACATGTGGAGGTCAGAGGACAACTTTGCAGAAGTTGGTCTTCTTCAACCATGTGGGTTCCATGAATTGAATATATGTCTGAATATGAGAGACCTGGATACAGGGGTCTTTATCTTCTGAGTAATCTCACCATCCCCTATTAAAACAATGGTTTGTAAACCATTATATAATTTTCTGGATACCATTGAACAAAGTGTTCTCTTTCCCCCTATCTCCCTAAACCCCTTGGTATCCCTGTTTTACACTGGTAACTTCCCCTCCCTGATTATTTTCCAGGTATCCTTTTGCTCACCTGCATCCTTCCTCATCATCTAGTATTACCCTCTCTTGGTCTTGTTTTTATACTTGACTCACATTTACACCCAGTTACATATATAAATCTAGGCATTATACTCTAGGATGCATATATGAATGAGAATATGTGGTTCTTTTCTTTCTGAGCTTGGGTCACTTCACTTAATATTATACTTTGTGGATCCACTTATTTTTTTGCAAATTTCAAAATTTCCTTTTCTTCACAGCTGGCTTGATTACATTTCCTAGCTATTGTGTGTAGAGCACCAATAAACATGGATATGTGAGTATCTCTGCGGTAGCTTTTTGAGTAAATACTTGTCCAAGAGTAGTATAGTTGGGTCACATGGTGATTTTATTTTTAATTGTTTAGGTAGCTTCCACACTGATTTCCATAATGGCTATATGAATTTTCCAGAAACAATGAACAGTCAAATACTATTCTCTCCAACATTTGCTGTCATATTTTTTGATGATAGACATTCTGATTGGTCACCCCCTTCCTTTTTATAGTCATAGAATTTCTTAGCAACCATCTAGTACAAAATGTTCCTTAGAATCTAAGAATATGAGAAAACCCAAGTTGAGAAGGAGAGAAAGGAAGATTAAAAACCAGCATTTCAATACATAGTCATCATATATCACTGAAATTTAATAGTTGAGGACTGGAAAAATGCATGTTGACAGACTATTTTAGTTGTGACCTCTCAACTCCCAACTAAATTATCTTGAGATCTAGTTTTATGTCTAGAACTGTAAAAGGAAGACTTAATCCAGTTCTACAAATCAGAAGACTTATTGTCATTTGAAAAGGCTATTTCAAATCCGTGGGCCTCCAGTTCCTTATGAATAAAGTGTGGATAGAATGAAAGAGAGAGCGAAGATAGGGACCAGCAGGACTCTCTTACATTTCTGTGATTAGCAAAGCAAACGTGGGAGGTGTGACTCCAAAAGGTAGTGAGGCTTGAAAGAGAGGCACAACAGATTGCAGATCAAAGGACTAGAAATGTCTCAATGCCATACAGAAATATTGAATGCTAGATTTATAAGGGAAACAGTGCCCTTTAACCCTACCAAGGAAGGAGAAATCTGCTCTCCCTTCCCCATCTTGAAAACAAAAGGGAAAAGGAACAATCTTTGGAAGCAAAGAGTGTGAAAACCAAAATTCTGGAGGACCTATGAGTTACATGAAGCAGATACTGGGAAATTATCCAGTGCTGGCTGTGTAGTGTCACTATCTAGAAAAGCTGAGGCAAAGTGAGAACAGATGTTGAGAGAAACTGCAATCAACCCACCCCATCAGGATGAGGCCAGGGAAGAGTGAAAAGGCTGTCCTATTGCGTTTTCAGACGCCAAAGGCTGACTCTATTCTCTAAGAGCACAACAGCCACGCAAACACCCCATGTTAGCTGACCTGAACTGCAACTCAGTAGGGCAAACTTGTTCAGGTCAAGGCTAGGGACGGTGACAAATAGGCAGCCTGGGTAGATGCAGCAAAAATGCAAAGTGTGGGCATCCCCTAATGTTGTGGTCTCAACCTTCCTAATACTTCAGCCTTTTAGTACAGTTTCTCACATTGTGCTTACCCCCAGTCATAAAATTAGTTTCATTGCTACTTCATAACTCTAATGTTGCTACTGTTATGAATCATAATGTAAATATCTGTGTTATTCAGTGGTGATCCCTGTGAAAAGGTAGTTTGACCTCCAAAGGGGTTGAGGCCCATTGGTTGAGAAACACTGCCCTTAATGACATATGTTTCCATGTTGTTCTTTATTTTTTTT
>NW_004949111.1:7318790-7345312 GCF_000317375.1 Microtus ochrogaster
CCTTCAGGTTTCTATAACATAGATAAGTTCTATTTCCCATAATCCTTGAATCTCATTTGATTTTTACTAAATCTTATGTAATATATTTTACAAAGGCTTTAAAACTCTGTATAAGTGAATTTTTTTGTATAAGTGAATTTTATTTTAATAAATAAAATGTGTTTAATGATTTTATGTGGAAAAAGAACCAGATTGGGCAAAGACACACCAGGGCCTTGGGCATTGAAATTAATGGAGGGGAAGGTGACAATTCATAACACTTGGAAAAGAGGTGGTGCAGAGACGCAAAAGCAGAGCTCCTTACTGAAGGCTGAAAACTCCTAAGGGAGGCCTGACACCTACTGATGCCTGGGCAGAAATTCACCCCAACAAGGAATCTGGTAAAACTACTCTGAGACACTCTACACCACAATGTAGTTGAACAGGTTTGGTTTGGACACAGGAACAGCAGAAGTTTGTTACATAAAACATCTTAGGAAGATGAGTGAGCCAATATCCGGCCCAGCAAGGAAGAGATATTGATCCTACAATATCTGTATTTGGTTTTTATGTTAAGTTGGCTTTGGGATTTTAGCCTTTTAAAAATTATTTGATTGAAAAATTTTTCATGCAATATAGTCTGATCTACCAACTTTCACAGATTCTCCTAATCTCCCCAACTACATGTCCTTTCTTTCTCTCTTTAAGAAAAAAATCAGGTAAATAAACAAACAGAAAACCCTAAAGAAACCAAAAACCTCAAATAAGCAATGAAACACACACACACGTACATGCCATAAAAATACAAACTTAAAAACCATAATATACAAGCAAAACACCAATTAAGACCAAAAAAATGTCCAAAACAAAGCACTATAAGTAGTCTTTAATATGCCTAAAAGCAACTGTCAGATTTGCTTTGTTTTAGATGTGTATATTGCTCAGCTATTTACAATTGCTCCCTCTGTTTCCGTACCTACGCTGTTGTGTTCTCTCTTTCTCACAACATATGTACTTTCCTTCTCACTCCTGTTTCATTATCTCGTTATCACATCCTGTGCCTTCCTCTTTTTGTTTTTTATTACAAGTTTGTACACGGTTCGAAGTCTCTAAACTCCGTATACCTTAACAATATGTCAGCTGCCCATTTCTATTTATGTTCCTTCCCCCAGTTTCTCTGTTGCTACAGTACTAATCCACAGTCGTAATTTATTTTCCTTTCAGTCTTGGTCTCGGTTACGAATATCTTATTCCACACTATATTATCCTCGTACTTTTATCCCTCCCCACACAAATGATCAGAGTTAAAGGGATTATTGTTTTGAATTGGCTGATAATGTACCTTTATAGCAAGCATTTGCTACGTCAGAGTTTGCACTCTATTCTCAGAGTGTTCCTGGAGATTGTGTCTAGTATCCTGAGCGTGTGGATTCCTCGAGTGGAGAGTTACTGAGCTCTACTCCTAGTCCAGTGGAGATGAATTATACCTCAGCCATACAGCAAAATAGTTAACACTCAAACATTGTCAATAGGCCACCTGAAAGAATACAGTCATAAAAGTTTTATCCACTCAGCTACCTTAGACGTACAAATGCCAACAGAGAAATACTAGAAATGTGAAAAGTATAAAAGTATCACACCCCCAAAGTTTACCAATTTCATAATGATATAGTCTAATGAGGTTAAAAGTGATAAAATCTAAAAGAATTTTAAAAGGTCAATCAAAAATTCCCACAACAAATTAGTGTAGCAAAAAATTGATTCTTTAACAAGATAAACAGGATTGACAAAACCTTAGCCAAACACACACACACACACACACACACACACACACACACACAGAGAGAGAGAGAGAGGGGGGGGGACCCAAATTAATAAAATTAGGGACCTAAATGGAGGATTCACATTGGTGACTAATGAAACTAAGAGGTTCATTATGACTTTCTTTGAAAATTTATAATAAAGTTTAAAAATGTAACTGCAGTTGATGAATAAGAATAAAATGCTCCCCTCCAACAAAAACAACAACAAATTTTAAAACTGTAACTGGAGTAGATGAATGAGAATAAAATGTTTCCCTCCAACAAAAATAACAATAACAACAACAACAATAATACCAAAACTGAATAAAAACACAGCAAAGAAAGAAAACTGTGGAGCAAGTTTCCCGATGAACATAACTTTAACAATTATATTTCAGCTTATATTTTACGTTTAATTTTTAAATATTTATTTTGCTTTAAAAATATGGATGGTTTGCCTATAGACATCTATGTGCAGTATGTGTGTAAGCCCCTCGTGCTACACGAGTGGCCAGGCCCCTCCCCTGAGGACCTCTAACTGCCAGGTTCCACTCATAGTATACTCTAACTGCCCTAACTGCTGGACCCTGCCCCCATCCTACAGAGTAAAAATCCCAATCTTTGGACGCCACCAATCTCCACGCTGGAAAGCTCCACCCTGAAAAAGAAACTCTATATGAGCTCCCTATCCTGTTCAGTTTGCTGCTGTTTCTTACAAGAGACAGTCACCCTCCTGGTTTTTTTCCCTCCTAATAAGTCTCTTGTGTGAGGTTTTCATGCTGTGTGACTTTGTGGTATTCCTTGGCTTCCGGCTGCCAGGATACGTTTCCATCAGAGCTGCAATGCTTGCAATGTGCGTGACTGTTGGATCCCATGGAATTAGGTGTTTGAGAGCAACCATGTGGGTGCTGGTAATCAAACTGGGTCCTCTGTAAGAGTAGCAAGTACTCTTAACTACCGAGTCATCTCTACAGTCCTAATGTAAAAGTTCTTAAGAAATGTAGGCAAATCAGACTCAACAAAACATCAAAAAGATTATTCACCATAATAAAATTAGTTTCATTCTATAGTTTCTAGAATGTCTAGACATATACAAAACAGAACATATATCAACTAGATAAGCTAAAGGACAAAAATCACAAGATCATTTCAACAGATGTAGAAAAAGACATTAATAAGCCAATGGTGAGGAAAGTCAGAAGCTCTAAAACCTCCTTCTGTTATTGTGCTAAATGATCATGCTGTCAAAGTGCCTTCTAAATATTTATATGTATGCCAATAGACCTGAGATGCTCTCAGCCTTTGTCATGGAAACTTATTATTCTTTTTTTTTCGCAGTGGGCAACAGTCAATGTAGAGATTTGTAACTTGCCCAAGTTATGACAACAAGAGACTTAGGATTCAGCCTTGAAAAGGACATCCATATCATCGCCACCCTCACAAACACTAAGGCTCAAGAAACAGTGAAGAGGAGGAGGCAGAAAGAGGAGGAGGATGGATGGAAAAGAATGCTGCAAAAGTGTCTTCTGGACCTGACATGCATGCCACACTCGTGAACTCCTAGCAGCTGTGGTTTAACCACATATGATCTGCACAAGATCAGGACAGCCCAAATCTTGGCATATTCAGCGTACACGATCTCTGCTCCCACCCCATCTTACTGAGGAACTACATTGGCAGTGGATAGTTGCTGGGGGAGGAAGAATCAGTCTTATTAAAGGATACCCAATAATAGGATTCCAGTGCTCCAGTGGATAGGCCTACATTCATGCATATGTATAACACTAATGGGATTTGGATTATAGGAAAAGAACATGAATTAGGGAGGGAGGATATGTTAAGAAGGATATTGGAGGATTTGGAGGGAGTAAGTGGGGGATATTTAATTGTATGTGGACAAGAAATTCTAAAAAATAAAAGTAAAAAAGATTTTGATAAAGTCTATTATCTCTTCATGTTAAAAACTTTGAAGAAATTAAACAGAGAAAAATACATTAATAGAGTAAAAAATATATTTGGCAACAAAGCTATAGCATCATTGTACTAAGTAGGAGTGAGGAAAAGGTGCTGATTTTTCCTGTTATTCAACATGGTGCTTGAAGTCTTAGCTAGAGAAATAAAATAAGAAAGGAAATCAAATAGGAAAGAAGTCAAAGTGTCCTTATTTGCAAAGGATGTGATCCTATATGTCAAAGGCACTAAAGGCTCTATCAGAAAACCCTTAGAACTATAAATATTTTGACAAAGTAATAGAATACAAAATCAGCACATAAAACTCAGAGCCCTATATATTATTAACAATCAGCCTAAGCAAGAAATCAGGAAATATAGTGCCATTCGCAATACTCTAATAATTCCTTGGAACTGAAGTTAAAGATTCCTACAATGAATAAAGATAAATACTAAAGAAACAAATTGAAGCAGACATTAGAAAATGAAAAGACCTCCCATGCTCATGGATTGTCAGAATTAAATTGTGAATTGACAAATTCAATCCACAGATTCAATCCAATCTTCATCAAAATTCCAATGCCATTCTTCACAGAAGTAGACATAAATAATTTAAAAATTCTTACTGAAACACAAAAGAACCGGAGTAGCCAAATTAATTCTGAGCAAAAAGAATCGTGCTGGAGATGCCACTATTCCTGATTTCAAGTTGTACTATAGAGATAACGTAAAACCAGTGTGGTGCTGGCATGAAGACAGATGTGAAGATCCAAGAGCTAGAATAGGGTACCCAGAAAACATTGCACATATCTAAAACTACTTGATTTTCAACAATAGTGTCAGAAATACGCTTTGGAGAAGTGAATGTCTTTTCAATAAATTGTGATGGGGAGATTGTGTAATAGATGGAGGTCCATATGGGGAAACACTGCAAGAAACAGGTATAGTCAGGGTCTTCCTGAAAAGGACCCAAGGAACTCAGAAAATAAAACCAAGAATTAACAGATGTGATTTATAAAGTTAATTCTCTATACATCAAAAGGAAAACGAGTCAAGAGAATTGGCTAACAGAATTAAAGAAAAATCTGCACTAACTACATCGGACAGTTGATCAAAGACTAGAGCTAAATAAGCAACAACTCTCAAGAAAGCAAACAACTTGATAGGTAAGTTGGCTCTTTACATGAGCAGCCAGTTCTCAGAGATGAACTACAAGTGGCCAATAAACACGTGAAAATATGCTCAAGATTCCTAGGCATCAGAGAAAGTTCAACTAAATACGCATTGAGAGACTATCACACTCTGGTCAAACTGGCTTTCATTAAGAAAACAAGTCATTCGCCTGTCACTGCCTGTGGCAGGAGGGAGAGCTGGCCCTGAGGTCATGAGAGCTGAAGACCTGGTTCTGCCTCTCTGGACTCCTGAGAGTGGGCCTTGCACCTCATCTGGGCAGCTCAGGGATTTGACCCTGTTGTCAGGAGTGTGCTTACTCTGGTCCTGAAGGTGTGAGAGTGGGAAGAGCTGGACCCTCCCCTCTCCCTCAGCCACACAGTGGCAGCGTGGGCAAGGGAAAGGTGCCTTGCTCCCGTTTCACTGCCTGTAGCAGGCGGGAGAGCTGACCTGTTATGAGAGGAGGCAGTACATAAGAACAGGAGATGTGTCCCTGCACCTCACTAGCTGCAGCAGTTAGAAGAGTGGACCCTGTGCCACGGCTGGGCAGCACAGTAGAGTGGGCTCTGGTGTTGTGGGTGTGAAACAGGAGAACTGGTCTGCCCCTTTTGGCCAGTGACACGGAGCAAGCTAGCTGGGGCAGTGCTGGAGTGTTCGCCCTGCTGGTGAGAATGAGAGAGAGCTGGCAGGCTGACCAACCCTACCCAGAACAACGGCTCTGCATTGGTTTACCCCAACATCCACCCTGTCTATGAACTGCTGGAACACTTGAAGGGGCCGGTTCTGCAGATCCAAAGCTACCGGATCTCCACAACACAGGCCGACAAGAGAATATCCAAAAGGGACGAATCCCATGAGGGCCCTGTATGGAGGGTGTAGCAGAAGCCAGAGACCTCGAACCAGACCAATGATTCATTGTAATCGACACTTGCAAGTAAAAGCAGTAAAAGATGTGTAGACTAAAGAGTACACTGTATGACACACCACAGCTTCCACGACAAGTTTTTATTTTTGTCTTTTTATTTTATTTTATTTTATTGGTGAGAATAGCAAGACCAGAGGGCAGATATGAAGGGGTGGGGATGAGTGTGGTTGGGGTACATGATGTGAAAGCCACAAAAGAATCAATAAAGTTTAAAAAATAAAACAAGTCATAAGAAATCCTGGATAGGAAGTAAAGAACAATATCTCCTTATATACTTTTGGTGGCACTATAGATTTGTTCAAGCAATGTGGAAATCAGTATTATGGTTTCTCAAAAATTAAAAATACAACTATTTGTGTGATCTAACTATACAACATCTATGTATATACTTGAAGAATTCTACGTTAATAGACCACAGAGACACTTGTATATCTATGTCTGTTGAAGCACTATTCACAATAGCTAAGAAGTGGAATGAGTTTAGATGCTTTCAAACAGACGAGAAGATACAGAAAATGTGGCATACACATGAAACTAAGTTTTATTCAGCTCAGAAGAGCAAAATTATGCTCTTTGCAACAAAATAGATAGCCCTGGAGATCATCACATTGAACAAAATAAGTCAGATACAAAAAGACAAATATCTCAGGATTTCTTCCTTTTGTGTATCCTTGATTTTATACAGATACCTAAAATGATGCGTGTACATATGCCATGAACGTAGAAGCAAAACTGCTTAGTGTAACAATGAATATTAATGGCCAGGGGCAGTGGGGAGAATGAGGAGGAAACGCTGTTGAATACAATCAAAATAAATGCTTTATTTGTATGATAATACCTTTATAAAACCCATTACTGTGTATAATGACAATATGCCAAAAGAAACTGCCAATTTCTGAAATAAAAATATAAACTCTTACTATATGCAATAAATGTTGTGTTAAAAGGCTGAATAATTAACAGGGATGCAGATCAGTGGTAGAGCATTTGCCTGTTCTGTACGAGACGTGGACTTGAGCCCTAACTCTTGAAAAATTATTTAAAATACTAACAATAATAAAAGTAAAGATATCAAGGGTACCTCCTTTGAAATGTTTGTTACCATGAAATAACTGTGCAAGATATGTAGTACTTGTTAATGTATCTAGACATTATACACTGTACACATTAGTAAGCACCAAAGAAGTCCTGCTTTGGGTCTCTCTAAGAACAGATATTACATGACAGAAAGGTGGTAGAGGGTGAAGGATTATGGAATCACCAAAGCCTCAGATAGTGGGTACTTTTGACAGCAGAAGTTACCCCATGAACAATCTAGAAGCTCCATCATCATTGTTGAGGTTTCTGGGTCTTAGAAAATAAGTACTATTAAATCTTATTGGAACTGTACAAGAAAGCCAACTTGCATATCACCTAGAAAATGGCTTTATTAAAAAAAATTCCATGAATGAGAAAACTTCAAACAAATGTTCTTACTTGGAAAATAAGGAAGGAATATTCTGCCAAGCTTTGGAAGAAGGGTGTAATTGACTTTCAACAGAGCACTTGCATAGGACATCTAACTACAGATATTATCAAAGCAGAGGGATATTTTCAAGATTAAAAGTCATCATTATTAAATTTATTAATATTATTATTTATTAAATTTATTGTGTACATGTATCTATGCACACACATACCAGAATGCATATGTGGAGGCCAGAGGAGATAATGCCTGAGCAGTATAGCTTTATAGAGTCCCTTAATTACTACTCCAGTGAAATGGGATCTTCATCACTAGAGAATATAATTTCCCAATGGAGGAAATTTGAAGTTTCAAAATATCTTTACTATTGTCAAATTAATTGATTCTTAGATAGGAAAATATTTAGCTTGCCAGAATATGGGTAAATAATAGTAAGGATATTGTCATGAATTTACAAGTGGCATAAGCAAAGATTCTAAAATTTTTTGCTTCTGTGGACATTCTCCTTCATTGCAACACAAAGAATATAGATTTGACAGATGGAATATGGACCAGGGAAATCCTCTGTGATGTTGTTGTAGTTTCCCCTTTCCACTGTTAAAATATTTCTCTATTTTTTTTCTTTTTTTGACAGGTTTCATTTTATACCAAGCAAATCGTGGTTACAAATAATCCCCCCTGGTCTTCCTTTCTTCTTCTTTAAAAAAAATAAATGATACTTAGTGACTTTTAAAATTAATTGAACATAAGCAAAAAAAAATCAATCATGCTACCAAGGAAGATGAGAACCACTGCTGGTGTATTTTCTTGCAAGCTACTTGTAGTGAGTTGTATATATTTGATGTGTTCTGGAACTGCTGGTTTATAAAAGGAGGCTGAGCTGTGCATATCAACCATACTCCAGGAAGCCTTCATGCTCAGGTATACGTGTCCAATGTTAATCAGACTCCATGATTTCTTCTTCTTTTTTTTTTTTACTGTATACGTGTGTGTGTGTGTGTGTGTGTGTGTGCGCGCGAACACAGACACATAGTTTTCTGCTTGTTTGTTTTGTTTTTTAAGAGATAGTAAGAATACGAAGTTTGATAGATATGGGGGAGCTGGGAAAATGAAAGAGTATAATAAAAATAAATATGTTGTATACAATTTTCAAAAAATAACAACAAAAAATAGTCCTTTCGAGTATTTCAATAATAAACTACCCTGGAACTCATCCTACCTATATAAAATGTTTTACTCCCTTTTGTGACAGCAATCAGCACCCAAGAAAATGTTGATCAGTAAAAGTAAGGCTTTAGTCTTGCTAATTACTGCCTCAAAAAGAGAAAACCCCCAAACCCATTTCCTCCACCTCCATTCATTCAACTTTGACTGCCATTACAACTACTACCACGAGGTGGCAGTAATGCAATCAAGCAGGTGGACCCTGAAAATAGTTACTATAAGTCCTCTTATTTATGGTGTCCTACGCATACTATGTCACAAAGACTTAGCAACTTGGAAGCCGTGTAAAACCCATGAAAACTAAGGAAGATGTTACTGCCACCATATCATGTTACTCCTGTGGCAGGAGACACTATAAGGTACAGAGAGAAGGGAGAGTTGGTATTTTTGTTGTTGGTATTTTTGCTGTTGTTTTCATTGTATTAAGTTTTGCCCTCTTTCCCAGACATGATTTTTGCAAGTAGTACTCCAACTTATATTTTTAGAGATGGAGCCTCCTTCCTTGCTTCTTTGCTAAGTAAAATAATGTGGAGTTTGTTACTGAAGAGTCACATCTTTTTTATAACACCTAAAGGTGACTAAATTGCAACGTGGCTCTTAGTTGTGGCTGAGAGAGTTTATGAACATAGAAACAGAATACAGAAAGAGCAAGCTTTCTGAAAATCAACTTTATTTCGGCATCATTTACAAATAATAAACTCTACTTCCTTAAGTAAACAGTTGAGTATTTTTTTTGTGTGTATTCACACAGGTATACTACCATCACCAGAATCTAATTTTAAAACATTCTTATCATCCTCTAAACAAACATTATAGCCATTAGCAGTCAGTCTCTATTTGCTCCCAAACTACTCAGCTCCAGGCAACCACTAAAGTATTTTCTGTATCTAGATGCACATATAATGACATTTCACATAAATGGAGTAATATAATATTTAGTCTTTTGTCATTTGGTTCTTTGAATTAACATATTTTCAGTATTTATCACAAAACAACATGTTTCAGCACTTCATTCTTTTACATTATATAATAATAATTCATATGAAAGAAAAAAATCTTATTTGAAAACTTAGAGAAGTATGAGAGGAAAAGCGAAACTTACTTATTAATTCATCATATCTTGGACATTTTGGCTATTACCATTTGGGTTATTATAAATGATACTGTGAAGAATGTTTGTTTATAATATGTTGAATGTATGTCTTAATTTTTCCTAAATGTAAAATTCTGGTTCTAGGGTTGGAGAGTTGGCTCAGCAGTTAAGAGCACTCACTGCTCTCTCAGTGGACTTGGATTTGGTTTCTAGCACCCACATTGTAGCTCACAACCATCTATAACTCAAGATCCAGGGGAGCTGATATTCTCTTCTGGTCTCCATGGGCAGCAGACACACATGTAGTGCACAGACACACACGCAGGTAAAACACTAGTACACATAAAATTTTAAAAGAATTCTCGATATTCTAGCTCTTTAAAGAATTACCATACATATCGGATATTACTTGAGAATTTTGTGCCATATATGTTTATTATTTTTTCTTATCCTTCTTCCAACTCCTCTTAGATTCTCTTCCCTTAACCTACGTAACTTCATGTGTTTTCCCTCTATTAAAACAAAAACAAAAAAAAGCCATTAAAAGCAGAGTTGTTGATCATCTACTCCTGAGCATGGAGTTTTGAAGTGTGGTTGATATATCCCATCACTCTATTGAGGAAAACTTATTTTTCCTCTTCCACTTTTTAATAGCATCTTGCCTATGAGTGGGACTTTTTTCTCATTTTCCCTCCCTACTTCGTTAATAAATGTTGTTCAGATTATGATAAGAATTTGGTTAATTTTCAGGGTCCTGAAAATGTTGGTTTTGGCCATTTGTTCTTTTCTTTAGCTTGTTTTGCCTGCGAACTCTGGGAAAGTAATTTTGTACCTTACTGTACAATTCTGGAAGTGTTTTTTAAGATTAACTCTTTGAAGTTTGAGAAAACAAATAGTAGTGAGATCAGCAAGATGACGGGATAGAAATTCCTGGATTTTTATCCTCCAAAGAGACATGGATAAAATGATTCTTAAACAGAATATTTCTGTGAGAAATCCAGTAACCTCTTCAAAAGTTACTACATCCTAGGTGAATGTGAAACAAACTCTCTCACTAGAATCTTCTTGATTAAAAAGATTCCCTAAACTTATGTCTCCATCTTGGAGGAAGAAAGTTATAAAGTATATTTTCAATGGTATAACATTTAGGGAATGGTGTGGGAAGTCCTTCTGTATGTGTGATGCTTTTATTGGTTAATGAATAAAGTTACTTTGGCCTCTGGCAGGACAGAATAGAGCAAGGTGGGAATTCCAAGCTGAGGTAGAGGAGGAAAGAAGTCAGAGTCAGAGAAAAGCCATGTAACTGTTGAAGAAGACAGACATACCCCAGAACCTTACCATTAAACCATGAGCCTCATGGTAAAATATAAACTAAAAGAAATGGGTTAATTAAGATGTAAGAGCTAGCCAATATGAAGCCAGAGCTAATAGGTCAAGCAGTGTTTTAATTAACACAGTTTTTGTGTGATTATTTCAAGTCTGGGCAGCTGAGAATGAACAAGCAGCTCCAGCCTACAAGGGAAATTGCCTAGAGTCCAGTAGCTCTCATCTGATGTCAAGAACTACAAGAATATAACAGCCAGGCTGATAACCTCAGAGAATAAAGACAAAGTGTAACAAAGTCGGCTGGGAAACAAATAAACACTAGGTGGAGTTCTCCTAGGCTATAGGAACTCCTGAAGGGAAACCACAAATGTTTTCAATTAGATCAGTTATGTCAGTTTAGAGGAGGTCCAGCTTCTTAAAGGATTACAAGGTATTTGGATTTTCTAGTGGATCTGAGAAACTTCTTGGCATAGGTTCTAGGAAAGGAGGAGAAGTGACTGATACTTAATATGGCTAAATGACAAAGAAGTCAAACAAGTGAAGCAAAACCCCATGCAAATAGGAAAGTATGATGTAGTTAAAGGAAGAAGTCCAATATCTTGAATTTGTAAAACTGCAGAGATAAATGAATTACCAGAGAAGTAATTCAAAATTATCTCCATAACAATTCTCAGTGAATGAAAAGAAAAGATGAAACAACAATCAAGTTAGGTAAGAAAAATGATGCTGACAGAAAATTATAATAATGGTAAAATAGAAAGTACTAAAAAGGAACAAAACAGAAACTCTATAAGGAAGCTGAATTAGCAATATCCATTGAAGAGCCACTACAGTAGACTTAGGAATAAGAAATAATTGTTGACCTTGAAAACAAGCATTTTGAAAGTATTGAATCAGGGAGGGAAAGAAAAATAAAAATAGAGAAACTGAAAAGATATATGGGGATCATCAAGTAGAATAATAAGCACATTATAGGAGTTACAGAAAAAGGATAAAGAAATGGAGAACTTATTTGAAGAAAGGAAAGAAACAGGCATAAAATTCAAGAATCTCAAAAAAGATTCCAACTAGGATTACTCTAAAAGAACTATGTGAATCACATTGAACCAGGCTGTCAGTAATGACACCAAAAAGGAGAATCTTGAAAAAAGCAAGTTAGAAGAATATATGGCAATAAGGAATAGTAGGTTGTCTGTAGATTTCTTATAAGAAACTTTACAGATTAGAACAGACTAAAATGATGTATTAATACATGGCCTATTCCAGTCACATATTAAAGGAAAATGATGCTGACATTTCTTACGCAAATCTTAAATCACTGATGGGGTTATGTTAGAAACTATAGGTGACAGTCTGAAAACTGAAATAAAGCAAAACAAATAAAAATAGCAAGAAAATGTCTTACTGTAATGCTTTATCATAAATGGTTTGTGTTCACTCAGAACAGTTGGTAAATCTTAATGGATGATGGAAGTATGGATCTAGGTAACTTTGACATAGATAAAATATGCAGAAAAATGGATGTGGGATAAGGTACATTTTTTGAGAAGAAATTTACAAAAGAAAACACAGACCTGCATACATGGACACATGCTGTGGGATAATGCTCTTGAACACTGTAAAGATTTGTCACTCGATAGTTTAGCAAATAGTTGATTAGCCAGTAGCCATGCAGGAAGTATAGGCAGTCCGACTAGACAAAGAGAATTCTGGGAAGAGGAAAGACAGGGAGTCAGCCACCAGCCAGATGCAGAAGAAACAAGATGGGAATGCCTTACTGAGAAATGATACCATGCCACATGCCTAAACATAGACAAGAATTATGGGTTAATTTAAGTTGTAAGAGTTAGTTAACAAGAAATCTGAGCTAATAGGCCAACCAGTTTATAATTAATATAACTCTCCGTGTGTTTCTTTGGGACTGAATGGCTATAGGACTGGATGGGACAGAAACTACCATTTACAAATGGCACCCAAACATTTGGCAATAATTTCCACATAAAACCTGAGACAGCTTACAAAAAAAGGATTCTAGACAGACAAGAACAGATTCAAGCACAGCTCCTTGGTAACCATCTTTACTCCAGTATGCTCTGTTTGCTGGCGGCAAGCAGAGGCATGGCTCTTTTAGGAAAGGCTCCTAACTCAGCATTAGCAGCAAAAACTGAATGGCTGCTCTTTAAGAGGCCCTGCCACCAAACACTTACATGGTGTTTATTAGCAGCAAGCAGCATGCTTCTTGGTGGCGGCATGGACCTTGAACTTCCACAGAGTTATGACAATAAATTTGGCTCTCACCAGTACTTGCACCATGAAGCTAGACCCTCAGAAAGCTAAGGAATGGGGAGAAGCCAGCCACCAAAATTGTAGCTTTAATCCTAGCTATGCCATTTAGCAGATTAAAGAAAGACTCATGTGCTCAGAAAAAGATAGAGATACACAGTAAAAACAGATTCAGATGCAAAAAAATATACACCTCTAAATGATTTGCAATGTGCTTAAAAATATACATAGGCTTGGAAGAGAATAAAAAGGGAAGAGAAAGTCCTTTAAAAAAGAAATAGGGTTCACCTTGTTACTCAGAGAACAAGGAAAGAGATATTTTGATTGACGGAGACATTATGGGGTTAGCAAGAAACCTGGCACTACAGAAATTCCCAGGAATCTACAAGGATGACCCCATCTAAGATCCCAGGCGATGAAAGGAGACAGAGACAGACACCCACATTGGAGCACCGGACAGAAATCTCAAAGTCCAAATCAGGAGCAGAAGGAGAAAGAGCACGAGCAAGGAACTCAGGACCGCGAGGGGTGCACCCACACACTGAGACAATGGGGATGTTCTATCGGGAACTCGCCAAGGCCAGCTGGCCTGGGTCTGAAAAAGCCTGGGATAAAACCAGACTCGCTGAACATAGCGGACAATGAGGACTACTGAGAACTCAAGAACAATGGCAATGGGTTTTTGATCCTACTACAGGTACTGGCTTTGTGAGAGCCTAGGCAGTTTGGATGCTCACCTTACTAGACCTGGATGGAGGTGGGGGTTCCTTGGACTTCCACAGGTCAGGGAACCCTGATAGCTCTTTGGGCTGAGGAGGGAGGGGGACTTGATTGGGGGAGGGGGAGGGAAATGGGAGGCGGTGGCAGGGAAGAGGCAGAAATCTTTAATAAATAAATAAATTTTTAAAAAAAGATCCTAAGCAATAGAGAAGAGGGGGCCCTAACTGGCCTTGCCCTGTAGTCATACTGACGAATATCTTAAATGTCACCATAGAACCTTCATTCAGCAACTGGGGGAAACAGAGGCAGAGACCCACAGAGGAGCACTGGACTGAGCTCCCAAAGTCCAGTTGAAGAGTGGGAGGAATGAGAATATGAGCGAAGAGGTCAAGACCATAATGAGTACACGACACTGAAACAGTCTACTATAGGAGCCTGCTCCTACAAAGTCAGCTAGGCTTCCTGGATAGGGGCTCCTCGAGGCCAAGGAAAAGTCAGAAGAAACAGAAGACAGGATAGAATCAGGAGGTCTATCTGTCATGCTGAAGCAGCCAAACAGCCCAGAATTTATTTCAGAACTCGCTTATATACAAAAGCAGAACAAAGCACAGCGTAGACGGTCAGTCAGTATGTAACCGCAAGACCATTCCTGTCCTTGAGTGAGCAGCCTCCTCTCCAACACGTGCTTGCTGCTCGGAAGTAGCCTTACTTTATATCTTGATGTTCTTGAGGTTTGTCGTCAGCAGTGTTCTGTTTACTAGATAGAGAGTTATTTTCTCGCAGTCCAAATCAGAAGTCTCTCACAGCCCTCAAGGTTATAAGAAAAAGTAGAGCAGGCAAAATTGAACTCAAATGACTTCTTTAAGTCAGAAATGACTCCAGATGGAAACTGAATCACATGTGGGCTCCCACAGTCTACCTGAGCTAATGGTAGCTCACCAACACCAGCCGGACTGGGAAGGAACAAACATAGGATCAAACTAGTCCCTCTGGATTTGGTTGACAGTTGGCTGGGGCAGACTGAGTGGCCACTGGCAGTGGCACCAGGATGTATTTCTACTGCTCATACTGGGTTTTTGGGAACCCATTCTATTTGGATGGATATTTTGCTCAGTCTAGATATAGTAGAGAGGGCCTTGGACCTTCCCCAAAGCAATGTGCCTTACCTTCTCTGAGGAGGGGATGAGGGTTGTAGGGGGTGGTGTAGGGAATGGGAGGAGAGGAGGGAGTGGGAACTCGGATTGGTATGTAAAATGAAAAAAGATAGTTTGTTTTCTTTTTTTTAAATAATTATAAAAAAAGAAAGAGTAGTCTGGTGCAGTGGCACACACCTTTAATCCCAACATTTGGGAGGCAGAGGCAGGTGGATCTCTGTGAATTCGAGGTCAGCCTGGTCCACAGAGTTTGCTCTAGGACTGCCAAAGATACACAGAGAAAGCCTATCCCAAGAAACAAAAAATAAAAATAAAATGAATAGAGAAAAAAGCCAAGTAATGATGGAAAATACACAAGGAATTTGAATACTGTATGTTATTGTGTCGTCTTTGAATTGTTTGACTGCTGAGGAAGGAGTAACAGCTGCTAAAAGACATTTGATTATAAATGCTGTTGAATGAATCCAACCTATATAGTTTGAAAATGCCTTGACTTCAAAATTTAAGTCAAAGCTATGTTATTTTGGAGAAGAGGTTTTGCTTCTGTTTCCACAGAAAATTAGAGGCTGTGGATTCATTCTTGGTTAAGAAAATAAGGTCTTATTAAGGAACATCCCCTGAAAAATCTCCAATGGGAACGGATGGCCCATATGACCCAATATTTCAGAGGACCTCTATTGCAATTTCCTCTGAGCTCTGCATCCAGAACAGCTTCAAGGCTGCTGGCTGAGAGGATCCAGCCTCACAGAATACTCCAGTCAGGACTTGACCATCATACTTATAAATTTTCTTTAAATCTCCATAAGATTATCAGGGCCTCCAATCAGCTGGAAGTAGACTAGAACACTACGTCTACATCTCAAAAATGGATTATGGATGTTTGTCTTTGTTTAGAGGGCTGGTTACACGTTGTTATGGATAATGGTAAGGGGGAAAGCTAAATAAAGGAAATTAGATTTAGAGTTTTTGTTTTGAAAAGATAAACGGGGAACTCTATAAATGGAAGTTTCTGTCCTATCTGGCCCTATAACCATTCAGCTCCAAAGAAACACAAAGAGGCTTATATTAATTATAAACTATTTGGCCTGTTAGCTCAGATTTAGTATTAAATCTTACAATTTAAATTAAGCCATAATTCTTGCCTATGTTTAGCCATGTGACTTGGTGTTTTTTTTTTAATCATTGAGGCATTTTCATCTTGCTTCCTCTGTGTCTGGTTGCTAACTGCATCGCTGCCTTCCCTCTTCCTAGAATTCTGTTAGTCTGGTTGTCCCACTTATAATTCCTGGCTGGTTACTGGCCAATCATTGTTTTATTAATCTAAGATGAGTGACAAATCTTTACAGTGTACATGAGCATTATCCCACAGCACACTCAATGCTTAAATGTATATGAAGATTTATTCAACTAAAAATGACATCGTATCAATTTAAAGGAAATAAATACAAGTGGATATGATCATGTTAAACAAAATAAAGCAGATTAAAAATATAGTATCACATGGTTTCTTTTTATACATAGAATGTAGATTAAGAAATTTAGAATGTAAGCATTTATTTTATATATTAATGAAAATAGAAGATAGACTATGGGCTGAGTAGGTGGGGTTAAAAGAGGAGAATAAGAGAATGTAATATGAGAAAATTTTAAACAAATGTGTCATGTTTTCTCTCATGCTAAATCTGTTTATTATCTATCTATCTATCTATCTATCTATCTATCTATCTATCTATCTATCTCCCTACCAATCTATCTATGATATAAAAGCAGCATCAGCACTATTTGAGGGGAGAAAGAATATGAGGAGGAGGAAGAAGCAATAAAAAGGATGGGAAACAAGGTAAATATGAATAAAGTACCAAGATACATATGTACTAAAATGTTATAATGAGGCCAATTGTTTTGTATCAAAAGGAGAGAAATTATATTCTGTCTCTAGAATCTAATAGAAAGAGAGATTATTTGGATACTAATCCAATATTTGAATAATATTTTATTTATTTATTTGGCTTTTTATCATGTCATGGTCACATGCAATATCAAAGAATTTCACGGAAGTTTCTTAATCAAGGAGAACCCTCAAGGGTTCTCCTAAATTTTTATTACGATATAAAGGATTTGATGCCTTATGTGTTTCACTCAGTGTTACCATTTATACCCAGGCTTATAAAGACTATGTATTTATGAGGAGAAGGCATAGTTACATGCCTGTCAGAATTCACTTTTTTAAAATGTTTATATATCATATTCAACATCATTCTCCAAAATGAAACAATGCAAGCCAAACCTTTCATGAGTTTCATAAGAACAGCCAGTTCCTTCACAAGCTATAGCAATCATGAGACATGATAAAGAAAGATACACGAAGCACTGTCAGAATTACAACAGGGGACTTCTACAAGATTTATACATTTTAACACCCTTACTGGGAACATCTCCCAGCTTCTTCCTTGAACCTTTTTTCTTTGTATATTTTCTCAGAGATTTATAGCAGAAACTGGATTATAACCAAAAATCATCTCCAGTTGGCAAGTTATACTCTGGAACCATTCCCATATTATAAACAATCGTGAGATTTGGAAAAAAAGTGTTAAGTAGCTTCTCCTTAATGAAGTCTTGCAGACTCTGGACTATAAGCCAGTAAAGAAACAAGCTGAATATGTTTTACCCTTTGGGACTTCTAGTGAATGTTTGTTTAACAGCAGATGTAACTGTTTACTTGGTAAATATGAGTTCTTCTGCAAAATGTGCAACTAAATCAAAGTCCGCTTATAGAAGTGTTTCTAATTTTTAAAAAGACTGCTTTCCTTTTATAAATTTGTGGACTTTATATTTGCTGTTTTTTCAAATGCAGAGTATTAAATGGCCTGGAGTCACTATTCCGAAGCAGCTTTTTAATGGGAGGTGTGTGTGTGTGTGTGTGTGTGTGTGTGTGTGTGTGTGTGGGGGGGGGGTCTGAAACCAAGAATGGAAACAAGAACACATCTACAGCGGCATTCAGCTTATGTTTCTGTGTATGAGCATTCATTCTCCTTCACTGCGCAAAGGCAGATGATCCTTCCCGTAGTTAGGAAGGTGGAGAGCTTCAGATACACTCAGTGAATTGCTTTAGCTAGAAATCCAAGCATCAAGCCAGGAATAAGGGTACACTCCTTTACCTAGCACTCAGAAGGCAGAAGGGAGGTGGAGCTCTGTGAGTTCAAGGCCATTTTAGACTACCTAGTGAGTTTCTGGCCAACTAGGGTACAAAGTGAGATCCTGTCTAAAAGAAAAAAGTAGAAAAGAAAGAAATCCAAGCAATGCATGTAACTCCAAATATCATTAACATTTGATCAGATTCTAAACTCATTTAGGTTTCTTGAATTAAAAATAATAAAATGATTTAACTTGTTGAAATCATCTGACAGCTATTACAATTGCCAATAAAGACAAGAAACCTAAAATTAGAAATTGGACAGAGACTAAAAACAGAAAGCAGAAGACACTGCCAAGATAATAGGCACAAGAGTAATCAATTTGTGACAACCATCGATGATTTAAAAACAAAACAAATGACACGGCCACCGATGACAATGATGCCAGTGAGTTCTAACACAAACACTGTAAATTGCTGTCACCCTTTCAAGACTAAAGGTCATATAAGTACAAAGACATGGGTTGTTCTACCTTAATCACCTTTAGGCTTTTTATACCCCCAAATAAAAGTGACTATCCCAGATGTAGCAAAGTGTCCAACTATTATACTCAGTGTAATATGAGCATTGAAATCAGATATTTTTTTCAATAGTTCTTGGAGTCAAACTCTGTATATATTATTTTGTATCTTTCAAAGGAAATGGAAACAATGGTGGCTAGAAATTGTTATAGATACAACAGTGAACAGCAATCTCTACAGATGTATAGGAAGGTTGATTGCTAACATGAAATGAAGATTTAAGTCATCAGTAAGCTGATCAAATAAGGCCAACTAACACTTAAAATATTGGTCGTGGGAAACTGGTAGGCAGACCCAGAATCTGAGAAGATTTAGAAAAGAAGCCAGAAACATATAAGAAAAAAAAAAACAGTGTTTAACTAAGTTCTCAGTTGTGGATGGGTCATTGATATCAACCTCTCCTCATCAGAGACTCAGGAAACTTCCACGACAGTGCGCAGAAAGAATTTTAAGAATGAGCAGACAAGGAGAGCTGCGAAGTGATGACTACCATACATGACTGCTTCATCTGTCAGCTCACAGCAGCTCTTGCTACCTGCACAAGAACTGCACAGCCTCAAGCCAGTAAACATTCCAGAATGGATGGGAGAGGGGCATCCAAGTCCCACTTCCATTGTAGGAGCTACTGGCAGTTGGTGGCTGTTGAAGAAGGGAGAGTCACTAACCTTTGGGGATGTGGCTGCTGTGCCAGGAGATGGCCACACATCTATGTCCATATGAGCATCACTAATTAGACTCAAGGAGTTATTAATAGCATTCAAATAAAGAAATAAATTTGGGAAAGATACGGGGTAGGGAGCACTAGCGGGAGATAGAGGGAAGTAGTGGAGGGTGGATATCATCAATATACAATATACAAATGTAAAAAAAATTGCAAAGGATGAAATATTTTTAAAAAGAGCAGAGTGTTCAGAATCAGATGGACCACAATAGTCACTTTTCTGTTGTAATAAAATGTCATGATCAGAAGTGACTGGAGAAGGAAGAGTTGATTTTGGCTTATATTTCCAGATGGGTAATTCATAAGGGTAGGGGAGCCATCGCAGTAAATGGCCAAAGCCAGAAGCCGAACAATCACATTTTAAACTGTGAGCAGAAAGCATTGAGAGAATGAGAAGTTCTATGAACTTTTAAAGCCTGCTTCCAGTGACATACTTCCTCTTCCATCAAGGCTCCCCTGCCTAACGTTTCCATAACCTAGTCATAAACAGCGCCACCAATTGGGTGCCACATATTCAAATAGGTGAGACTATGAAGGACATTTCTCATTTACACCATCACATGCCACCCCTAGGCCTCCATAGACTCATGGCAATAGGCACTTAGTACAACTTTAAAAGCTGTCATAGTCTTTAACACTCTGGACACTGGTTCAAAGTGTTGTTTAAACTCAAGACAATCCCTCAGCTGTGACCTATTAAAAATTACATACTTCCAACACACAGTGGTACAGAATATACATCAATATTCCAGAAAGGAACAGTGAGGGAATAGTGACAAAATGCTGGGTCAAAGCAAAACCGAAACCTTAAATTCTACATGTCCTATGCCTGGAACTTTAGTTTCAAAGGTCTTAGATCTCTCTCTCTCTCTCTCTCTCTCTCTCTCTCTCTCTCTCTCTCTCTCTCTCTCCAGCTTCGCTGCCTACAATACATGTCCCTTCGCAGGTTAGTTCTACTCCATATATGCAGATATTTTTGTCAGCTATCTCATGGATCTGACAACGTTAACACCTTGGAATCTTCATTGTGACCGAAAGCGTCACCTTCATGGTTGCATACACTGGCATCTCTTAGCCTTCTGCCCCTCAGCATCTTCATGTAGGGACTCCCTTGCCACATGTCTCACCCTCACACTTTTAATTCCTCCAAAGCTAGTACAACATAGAAAATGCTGCCATGTTCTCCTGCCAGCATAACCCATAACAGAAGCTCTCTTTTATATTTTTGAAACAGTGGCTTTCTAGGAGCGAGCAGCCACTTAGGGGCTTTCCCTTTCCACAAACTGGAAGCTTAGTTGGATGGGATTTACCTTCCTCCCTCCCTCCCTCCCTCCCTCCCTCCCTTCCTTCCTTCCTTCCTTCCTTCCTTCCATTTGGTTTTTCAAGATAAGGTTTATTTGTGTAACCTTGGCTATCTTGGAACTATCTCTGTAGATCCCTCTGCCTCTGCTTCCTGAGTTCTGGGATTAACGATGTGCCCCACCACCGTTCTCATCATTCTGGTGCAGAGCTGGAGTCTCTCTGTAATCATGATGATCTCTGTAACAATTATCTCCCCTCTTTAAGCACATGTCCTGGCTATGACATCAACCTTCATAATTCTTGTTTTCTCTCTGAATTGTACACTTTGCATTTTTTTTCTGGTCCACTTGAACTTTTTATGTTTTTGTTTTTGTTTTTTTTTTGAGACAGGGTTTCTCTGTAGCTTTGGAGCCTGTCCTGGAACTAGCTCTTGTAGACGAGGCTAGCCTGGAACTCCCAGAGATCTGCCTGCCTCTGCCTCCGGAGTGCTGGGATTAAAGGCATGCGCCACCACAGCCTGGCCCACTTGAACTTTTTAAAAAGACCAACTGGAAGTGGAGTAAGGCTATAAATTCTTACAGCCTCCTCACTCCCTAGTGATATCTTTCCTTTAGCAAGACATCACATGCTAAATGTTCTATAACCTCTCTAAACAGTGCCACCAACCTGGGACCAAGTGTTCACATACTTGAGCCTATGGGGGACATTTCTTATTCAAACCACCGTGTGGACATATGTTGAAATCTGGTATATTTAAAAAATTACTTAACCTTTCTGAATCTTGACTTTTTCACTTTAAACAAGGGATTATACTATTCTATTTTGTTTGTTAAATAATATAAAGATAACATATTTATGAAGTATTTTAATATTTTCTGTTACCGGTAGTGATTAAAGATAAGAGCATACATTTGTGCATCGTTCAAGATGTCTTTATCTGTAGCAAAATACAGTCACAAATGACTTAAACTTCCAAAAGGTTGCATTTCCTATGGAAAACTATGGTAAAGATGATCATATAGTGGGCCTTAATTTTAAGTCTTTCCCTGATTGACCACTTGATAACTTAGTTTGACTTTGATGATAATCAAAACTTTAAGATGTATGAAATAGGCCTGGAGATGGTCTTGTGATAAAACGGTTAGCAAAATCATGACCTTTGCAAATGTCCTTTTCTTGTCCTATAAAGGCAATTAAGAGACCAGTGTGATGTTGTTATAAAAAGAGTGTCTTTCCAGGGAGCACGTTTTAGTTAGGGTTACTATGAATGAAACACCGTGACTAGAAAAGCAAGTTGGGGAGGAAAGGGTTTATTTGACTTACACTTCCACATACATTGCTGTTCATCACTGAAGAAAGTCAGGCAAGAACTCAAACATGGCAGGAACCTAGAGGCCGGAGCTGATGCAGAGACCATGGAAGGTGCTCTTATTGGCTTGTTCTTTATGGCTTGCTCAGTCTGTTTTCTTATAGAACCCAGGACTGCCAGCTGAAGGGTGGCACCATTCACAATGGGCCAGGTCCTCCCTCCTCAATCAGTAATTGAAAAAATGTTTTAACCTTAACAATAATTAGCATTTCTGTACTTTGTATGTGTGAATCAGGTCTCACAAAGCTCCAAAGACTCCCTGAAGCCCTGGAGCTCCTGCAGGAGGATTAACTTCACTTACAAGAACCTGGTTAAGATGTTTTATGGCTGATAAAAGGCTCAGTGGGTACAGTGCCTGCTATTCAAGCACGAGAGTGTGGTGCTGGATCCCTAGGACGCATTCATTGCTAAGGTTAGCCCCTAGAGGTTAAGATGGGTCCTGAGATAAACCACAATTAAAAGTACTTCAAAGTACAAAAGATTATAGACAAGCGAGATGGTTCGTTGGTCAAGAGTACTGACTGTTCTTACAGAGGACCTAATTCTAATTCCTAGTAGCCATATCCAGTGCCTCTTCTGACTTCCCTGGGTGCCAAGTATGCAGGTAAAGTACCCAGATACCTTAAAAAGAAAAATTAAAGACAAAAAAACTAGGCATTTTTACAGTGGTGTGGCTCCACCATGCCTAGTCAGGATTCACTTGATCTAAGACGTTAAAGAGAATAATTGAGTTCACAGTTGGTTAATAAATAAGCAAAAATTAGAATGGGGAAAGAAATCTAAATATGGCTGAGTCATAACGCCAGAGAGGTGCACCACATTGCAGGCTTCCCTAGGACTATTTCTTCATTTCTCTCTAGGGTTGGCAGGAAAAATAACTTCCAGTTAAGCTGCCTGAGCTTCCAGGCTCCCCGTGTTTCCATTTGTAGCATCAGGAAGCCCCCACACCCACTGCCTTACAGGATCATTGAGTAGCAAACAAAACCGATTTTCTGTATTTATCCAAATGTAGACTTTTTCTGTTGTTCTTTAAGCTAAGCTACCAATATTTTCTTTTCTCATGGGAACTTTTGTCATGGAGTAAAAAAATAAATTGCTTTTCAGAAAAGAATAATGCCTTAAGACTGGATTTTATGGAAGCATTTACTCAGTTGTGGTTCCTTCCTTTCAGATAACTCTAGCTGGTGTCAAACTGATATAAAACTAGCCAGCACAAGTGACCACTAGTCAACTTGACACACAAACACATCACTTTTCAAATAGAATTTTTCCTTTATCATTTATTCCCAAGATGGCATGATAATATTAATATAATAATAGTAAACGTAAGTAACTTTAAATGTTGCACAATCTTTACAAATTCAAACACATTAAAAGTTCAGTCTCGATCTCTGGGAGTTCAAGGCCAGCCTGGTATACAAGAGCTAGTTCCGAGACAGGCACCAAAGCTACAGAGAAACCCTGTCTCGAAAAACCAAAAAAAAAAAAAAAAAAAAAAAAAAAAAAAAAAAAAAAAAAAAAAAAATCAGTCTCTTTAAAATATCTAATTTCTTCAAAAGTCCAAATTTCATTTAAAAGTTCAAAGCCTTTCAGCTGTTGGCTCTTATAAAAATCAAAATTAAGTTAAATACTGTAAGAGGGCCTCAGACCTTAGCACAACTGACTCCATGATAAAAGTATCATTCAGGCCATAAAATTCAGTACATAGACAGCACCAGGTGTCAAAACTAAAACAAAGACCTAATCCATCAAAGTCCAAAGTTCTGGGAAAGTCTTAAAATGTACTAGCCTTGCTTTTTGGCTTCTGTAGCTTCACTGCTGGCTAACTATTCTTAATCACGGAGCCATTTCTCCAGCAGACCTGGCGAACTGTTCTTGTTAACTATAGTATGACAACCCAGAATGTGATTTTTGTGCTTAAAAGCCCGCCCCGAGAATGGTTCAGTGCTACACTGGGATCCTGAGCACCAAGTTCATTCCCCAGCCAGCTCAGAAAGGTTTTCTTCTGGCTTAAACCTGTATCTGAAGCCGGGCGATGGTGGCGCATGCCTTTAATCCCAGCACTCGGGAGGCAGAGGCAGGCGGATCTCTGTGAGTTCGAGATCAGCCTGGTCTACAGAGCTAGTTCCAGGACAGGCTCCAAAGCCACAGAGAAACCCTGTCTCGAAAAACCAAAAAAAAAAAAAAAAAAAAAAAAAAAAAAAAAAAAAAAAACAAAAAAAAAAAACAAAAAAAAACCTGTATCTGATCAGTCTTTCCTGGTCGATACCCCACAATTGCTGGAGTTCCATCGAGATCCCCAGAGACCAGACCTAGAGACATGGGGGGGGTGTCTGGGGGGGGTCTCAGAGCCTCTCTGAGTGAGAAGAGTGAGGTGGTCATAGGACTCCTAGGGGGTGCACAACCTGAGATCTTCCAAGTTGACAGGGCTCCATTAGATCAATTTCTGCCTCGCGCTTCAGAGGGGTCTGACACTTCCATGTCAAAAGGAAACAAATTAAAGTTGCCTGTTCTGTTGCCTCAGGGGCTAAGTCTGGTTAAGGTGCCTTCTGTTTGGACACTAGGAGAGGTCAGACACAGATGCTGATCCAGTCAGTGCCTGGGTCCATGTGAGACAAAACTGTATTTCCCTTGTCTGTTCAGGTATATGAATGTGTAATGGTCATCTCTGGTTTCTCTCTCTTTCTCTCTCCCCTCCCCCCGTGTGTGTGTGTTTCTATACTTTCCTGACAATTTTGTTTCCCTATATTGACCATTGGCTTCCTTTGGTGTGATACACCATCCATCTGGATTAAGACTTGTGTCTTGTTGGTATCTGAATCCTTTTGGCTCTGCCAGGTCACCCAGAGAAACTGAAAAACAAAAACAAAAAACTAAAAAACCCCTATCCATTTGCCCCACTCCTGGAGCATCCGCTTGTTTCTTTGCTTGACTTCCATTCATGGGCTAGGTGCTCCTGGGTGGGTCCTGGTTCCTGTGTGGAGTTGGAGAGGGGCTGAGCCTCTCATCCAGGGCCCCTGGCATCTAAGCAGAATGTACATAGTAAGGGGGCAGTAGTTCCCTGAGGTGCTCATTCCTGCCACCTTTCTGCAGGATATAAGCAGTTCCAGGAAAGGGGAAAAGAGGAAGTTCCACTCTTTCCTCTTCCATAATTTATGTCTCCTATTCAACCAGGAATCCGTGTAATCGGAAAACTCAAACCCCACCTTGCTCTTCACTAGAGAAGAAAAACGACCCCAAGGCCAGGGAGCACTAGCAGACAATGCAGCATGGACAGGATGATTTCCCCTTCTGTCTAACTCTGACCCATGAGATTTTAAACAATTTCCAGTAGGTCCTTTAGAAAGGTTAAAAGCAGCTGTTAAAAAATGTTTTCTGCTAGGTGGTGGTGTCACACGCCTGTAATCCCAACACTTGGAGGCAGAGGCAGGCAGATTTCTGTGAGTTCAAGTCCAGCTCGGTCTACAAAGCAAGTTCCAGGACAGCCAGGGCTTGAGAAAGAAAAGTTTTGTCAAGACTCCATAGGCCCAGTCACAATCCATACCAGTCAGAAGGACAGGTGAGGGACCTGCCTCCCAGCTGAGCTGCCCCAATCCCAAGAACCCAAGGCCAGGGCACAACCTTTGCCCCTCCCACAAATTCCAGTGGAACTCCACTGCTTTGGTGCAGTCCTTATCAGTCAACAAGCAAGTGAGCAAGGTGTCAGTTAGGCTGCTACCACCTACTGGATTCTGTTCCCCCAAAGCCCTGTCCACCACCAAACCTCTTTTACCTCTCCATCCTCCCTGAGGTCAGCCCTTACCCACAGCTCCAGCAGACTCCATAGGCTCAGGTACAGTCTACATTAGTCTGATCCATAGGTGAATAACCTTCCACCCAGACGAGAGATGTCCCACTCCACAGACCCTGATACCCAGGAATACTTCATGTGCCCCTCACCCATAGACACAGAAGCTTTACAAGAGGCCAGGCTGGATCTAGGGACCTAAGGTAACAAAAACCCTACCTATGACACCATTCTGCACCTGAAGACTAGTCAGACACCAAAACCCTTGGCCACTGAATCCAGAGACCAGAGAGAACAGAAAACAAAGGAGCGAAACACCTACCCAACAAAGACAAATGCAGAAATCAACACCTAGAACTATAATCAACCCTAATCCATATTCATAAATGCCAGTGTAAGAACACAATCAATGACAGAATGGGCAAAATTATAAAATAAGGAAAAGAAAGTGTCTTCAACAAATGGTGCAGGTCTAACTGGATGTTGGCATGAAGAAGAATGCAAATACATTCATATCTATCACTTTGCACAAAAAAA
>NW_004949111.1:7347242-7349393 GCF_000317375.1 Microtus ochrogaster
CAATGAGGGCTGATGAGAAGCCAAGGACAATGGCACGGGGTTTTGATCCTATTTAATGTTCTGGCTTTGTGGGAGCCTAGCCAGTTTCTATGTTCACCTTCTTAGATATGGACGGAGGGGGGAGGACCTTGGACTTTCCAGATGGCAGGGAACCCTGACTGCTCTTTGGACTGGAGAGGGAGGGGGAGAGGAGTGGGGGGAGGTGAAGAAGGGTGGGAGGAGGAGGAGGGAAATTGGAGGCTGGGGGGAGGCGGAAACTTTTTTTTCCTTTTTTTCTATAAAAAAAAAGTAAAAAAAAAGTAAAGTCAAGTGAATCAAAGACCTCAACGTAAACCTCTGTACCCTGTACCTGATAGAAGAGAAAGTGGGAAATAGCCTTGAACACATTGGCACAGGAGACCACTTCCTGGACAGAACACCAGTAGCACAGACACTAAGATCAACAGTTAATAAATGGAAACGTATGAAACTGAAAATCTTCTGTAAGGCAAAGGACACTGTCAATAGGACAAAATGGCAGTCTACAGAGTGGAAAAAGATCTTCACCATCCCAACATCTGACAGAGGGATGATCTCTAAAAATATATAAAGAACTCAAGAAACTAGACATCAACAGACAAAATGAGTACAGATCTAAACAGAGAGTCCTCAAAAGAAGAATCTCAAATGGCCAAGAAGCACTTAAAGAAATGATCAACATCCTTAGTCATTAGGGAAATGCAAGTCAAAATGACTCTGAGATTTCATCTTACACCTGTCAGAATGGTTAAAATCAAAGAATACAACTGATAGCTCATGCTGGAATGCTGGAGAGGATCTGGAGCAATAGTATCCCTCCTCTATGGCTGGTGGGAGTGCAAACTTGTGCAGCCACTTTGGATGTCAGGGTGGCAGTTTCTCAGAAAACTAAGAATCAGTCAGCCTCAAGACCCAGCTATACTACTCCTGGGCATATATCTAAGGATGCCCAATCATACCACAAGAACACTTGCTCAACTATGTTCATAGCAGCTTTATTTGTAATAGCTAGAACCTGGAAACAACCTAGTTGTCCTTCAACTGAGGAGCAGACCCCTGACAGTGCCTGGATTCCAGGGACCCAGAGGCTTAATGGCTTAGATCTTGTCTTGCCCAGCCTTCATACAAAGTAAGGAGCTTAGTCCTACCTTAACTTGATATGGCATCTTTTGTTGATACCCATGGCATGCCTGCCACTTACTGAACAGAAAACAGAGGAGTAGATGTGTTGGGGAGGCAGGTAGAGGAAAGGTAGGAAAGGAATGGGAGGGAGAGGATGGAGGGGAAACTGTGTTCCAGATGCAAAATAAATAAATAAATTTAATTTATGAAAAATACTTTCTTTGTCACCAAGTCATCCACAAATATTAGAAAAAAGTTATAAAAGTTTAAAAAAATATAAAGGTATAAGTAGGTCCCAGTTGTTAGAGGTAGTTCCAAAGATGTTTAGCAGCAGAGAACTAGATGAGAGATTAGGACTTTCGCATAAACTGAAAGCTACCGTCATCTTTTCTGATGATGCGACAATTGGACCTAGAGATACCCTGCAAAACTTTGTTGTCTTGCCTTCTGTCAGAAGACCGTCTCCTAGCTGAAAGACCTGTCTCCAATCAGAAGATACAGCTGGACTCTCAGATTGATCTCAAAGCATTGTGGGGGTATATGCAAAAACAACCCCCAGGACTGCCCCAATACCAAGTTCTTGTAATTCTTCAACTAACCAGTTCAGTTACCCCCATCTAGGTTAAACAATACCTGCTGGGCAGTGGTGGCTGTAGCCTTTAATCCCAGCACTTGGGAGGCAGACGCAGGTGGGCTTCTGTGAATTCAAGGCCAGTCTGTTTTACAAAGCAAGTTCTAATACAGCCAGGACTGTTACACAGAGAAATCTGTCTCAAAAGAACAAAAAACAAAAACAGAAAACAAACAAACAAACAAACCCATGACCCTAAGAACAAAAAGGGATAGTTCAATCTTTATTGCCTGGCTTAAAAGAAACAGGAATCCTCCCTGAGATGCAGGGATGGTTCAACATACGCAAATCTATCAATGTGATCCACCATATAAATAAACTGAAAGAAAAAAACCATATGATCATTTCATTAGATGCTGAAAAAGCATTCGACAAAATTC
>NW_004949111.1:7351875-7377700 GCF_000317375.1 Microtus ochrogaster
GGGGGGCGGTGGCGGGGAGGAGGCGGAAATCCTCAATAAATAAATAAATTAAAAAAAAAAAAGAAACAGGAATCCTAATGCCCTGTCAGTCACCCTGGAATATACCTCTCCTGCCTGTGAAGAATCCTGGAACCTCTGATTCTCATGTGTCTGATTCTTCCAGAGAAACAGATGTACACAGTCATGGACCTGAAAGATGCTTTCTTCAGCCTCCCATTGGCAGGGGTGAGTCAACCCATCTTTGCTTTTAAATTGACAGACACAGATGGAGATTACAGTGGGTAACTTACTTGGACCAGGTTGTCACAAGTATCTAAAGACACCAAATGCTGATCTGCTCTTCTGTTAGAGGATTCCCAGCACTACTCTAACTATATATTTACCTCCTCCTAACCTGTAAAGTTAAAATAGATTCTAAAAGGGCTACTGAGGGACTGCTGCTAGAGTTGTAAACCTTGGGCTACAGGATGTCAATTAAGAAAGCCAACTTTGTACATTGGAGGCTACCTATCCTGGCTGCCTGCAGAGGTGGGAGGCAAGCAGAGATTGTCCTACAGCAGGATTGCTGCCCCCATCCTTCAAATCCCAACTCCAAGATGAAGAGACAGGTCCAAGGGCTCCTAGGAACAGCTGGATGGTACTACCTCTGGACATCAGCTGGATGCAGAGTTTGCAGAAATAAAAAGACCTCTTTATACACCAGCACAAAGAAGGGGCACTGAGCCCCTAATCTGGACTGAGACTAAACAAAAGACACTTGAGGCTTTAAAAGTAGCTGACTTTAGCTGTAGCCCTAACACTTCCAGATATCTCAAATCTTTTCCTCTGCTTGTCCATGACAAAAGGGTTTTCAACCCAAACTTGGGGAACACTCTGGGACACATCCGTCCAAACATTTGAACCCTCTAGCCACAGGATGGCCCACCTGTCTCAGAGCTGTGGTTGCTCCTGCCAGTCTACCGAAACAAACAAACAAAGAAACAAATTAGCTCTAGATCAGGATCTTATAACTCACATGCCATTGAGGTCCTTCTCTGGGGAACACCGGGACACTGGCTGTTTAATGCTTGTGTGACTTAGTACCAGAACCCAATCCTGGCCTACCTTCAAATCTGATTTGAGAAACACATCACTATCTCTCCTGCTACCCTCTTGCCCACTGATGACCCAAAGGTGCTCATCCATGATAGGCAAGAGTTGAAAGATGAAACCAGGTATGCGGGAGCTGCAGTAGTTATTTTAAATGAAACAATTTGGGCCCAAATCATGCCCTGAGAGCAGAACTGATCAATCTGACTCAGGCTCTCAGATGGGAAAAAGAAAGTTTATCATCATTTACATAGGCAGTGCCTATGCCTTTACTACTGTGTATGTCCACAGTATGATGTAGAGAGAAAGAATACATCTCATCACTGGGGGAAAGGACATTAAAAACAAAGAAAGAACAATTTGATACTCATAGAGGCTATTTGGCTTCCCCTACGAATTGCTGTCCTCCACTGCCAGGTCACTGACCTGGCTGCCAGATAAATAGTCCAAGTCCCAGTGGGACCTATTGAAATTCTGATAATAAACCCTGGCCTGGTGCGGCATGAGAGTCTGTGGTAAAGAAGAAATGGAAAAATCAAACCCATAGGTTGATGGAGGACACCAGAGGGAGCGGTCATTCTTCAAGAAACAACTGGCGGGACTCTGGTAACTGACCTTCACCAGGCTGCTCATCTGGGGTCTACAAAACTTTGAGTTGCTCAGACCAATGCATTTTATACCTAGACTGGACAGCCTAGTGTGGGATGTCTGAGTCAGGCACCAGGTTTGTGCTCAAGTAAATCCAAAACAGAGAAGCCTTACCCAGGAAGAGGTCTGAACGAGAGACCAATACCCAATGAACTCCGGGAAAACTGACTCACCGAAATCAGGCCAGCCAGGAAGGGGAGGATACAAGTACTTGTTAGTTTTTAAAGATTCCCTTTCCAGGTGAATAGAAACTGCTCAAACAGTAGCTTAAAAGCTCATCCATGGTGAGATGCCCTGATTTGGCCTCCTCCTAGTAATGGGGTCCAACAATAGCCTGGCTTTCATAGCCAACAATCTCTAAAATAATAGCTAAAGCTTTAGGTATAGCTTAACAACTTCATTATCCATACAGATCTCAGAGTTCTGGGCAGGAAACTGTTCAACAAAACCCTCCTTTGAGTCCATGAAGGGCAGAAGAACCTCCTTCTTTCGCTCTGCTTTTGTCCTGCTGCACCCCATAGAGGAAGGGATTTATCCTCTATGAGATTCTATTTGGAAGAGCTCCCCCACTGCTTCCCAGGCTCAGAGATTAGTGGTTAGCAGAATTCTCTAACTATTCCCTCACAAGTCACTACAAGCTCTCCAGCTTTCCTATAAGTCAAAACATTGAACCCAGGAGGAGGTAGAAGGTTTTTCAGCAGACCATCTGAGAGACACAGCCGACCTCCGATTCTCCACCAGTTTCCCCTTGTTTGAGGCTGGTGATACTATCTGGGTCAGGCAGGTAGTCCAAAGAGGTTCAACATCCTTAGTCATCAGAGAAATGCAAATCAAAACAACTCTGAGATTCCATCTTACACCTACCTGTAAGAATGGCCAAAATCAAAAATACTGATGACAACTTATGCTGGAGAGGTCGTGGGGAAAAGGGAACACTCCTGCATTGCTGGTGGGAATGCAATCTGGTAAAGCCCCTTTGGATGTCAGTGTGGTGATTTCTCAGAAAATTAGGAAACAACCTTCCTCAAGACTTTTGGGTATATATCCAAAGGATACTCAATCATGCCACAAGGACATGAGCTCAACTATGTTCACAGCAGCATTGTTTGTTATAGCCAGAACCTGGAAACAACCTAAATGCCCCTCAACCAAAAAATGGATAAGGAAAATGTGGCACATTTACACAATGGAGTACCACACAGCAGATAAAAATGGTATCTTGAATTTTGCAGGCAAATGGATAGAGCTAGAAAACATCATTTTGAGTGAGATAACCCAGACACAGAAAGAAAATTATCATATGTATTCACTCATAAGTGTTTTTTAAACATAAAGCAAAGAAAACCAGCCCACAAATCACAGTCTCAGAGAACCTAGACAACAATGAGGACCCTAAGAGTCATATATAGATTTAATCTACATGGAAAGTAGAAAAAGACAAGATCTCCTGAGTAAATTGTGAGCATGGGGACCTTGGGGGAGGGTTGAAGGGGAGGGGAGAAACAGGGAGGGGAACAGAGAAAAATGTAGAGCTCAATAAAAATCATTAAAAAAAAACAAAAGAGGATCTAAATTAAACAACCTAGCAATGCATCTCAAAGAACTAGAAATAAAAGGCCAGGCGGTGGTGGCACATGCCTTTAATCCCAGCACTAAGGAGGCAGAGGCAGGCAGGTCTCTGTGAGTTCTAGGCCAGGCTAATCTACAAGAGCTAGTTCCATGACAGGTTCCAAAGCTGCAGAGAAACCTTGTCACAAAAACAGAAAAACAAAAACCAAAATAAAAAAACCCAAAAAGAACTAGAAAAAGAACCAACCCCAAAGTTAGTAGATGAAGGGATTGAAAAACATCAGAGTAGAACTAAAGGAGATGACATTAAGAAACAATAGAAATGACCAATGAATGTTTTTTGAAGATATAAATGAAATAAATTTTAATGAGACCAAGAAAAACAGGGAAGACTCAAGTAAAATCAGCTCAATGAGAAGTCCTTATATGAAATACAAAGTATCCTAAGAGACTATAATGAACAATTCATTATGAATCAATACATTGGATAAGATAAAAATAAATTCATGTACATATATGCCACAATAAAGTGATAGAAAATATGAACAAAGAACGATAAAATGTATCCTAAAAAGAAGAAACTGAAATCTGATGGTTTCATGTTGAAATCTATCCCAAGTATTCATTTATTTATTCTGTTTTTTCAGACAGGGTTTCTCTGAAGTTTTGGAGCCTGTTCTGGAACTAGCTGTTGTAGACCAGGCTGGCCTTGAACACACAGAGATCTGCCTGCTTCTTCCTCCCGAGTGCTGGGATTAAAAAGGTGTGTGCCACCACTGCCTGGCCTACCAAGTATTTAAAGATGAGCTAATTATTCTCAAATTCTTCCAAATTGTTGAGAAAAGAATGCTTACAGATTTATTTTGGGGGGAACATAATTACCATGATGCCAAAGTCAGACAAGAACCAAGGAGGAGAAGTAGGGGGAAGGTATAAATAGATTACAGTGTTGACTCTCAACAGAATAGTAGTCAAATAAATTTAATATCATAATATAACTTATCTTGATCAAATAAGACTTACTTTACCTCTAATGTATGAAAATACAATAGTAAATGCAAACTTATGAGTGAAAAACCATATTCAGAGAATAAATGATAAATAATATGTGCTTATTTGATACTTTTAAGAAGTATCAAATCTAATCCAGAGCTTTACACTGCATGCTACTATAAAAACATGCCAGGAAAGATGTGCCCACTGGGTCGATAATGGAATGACTGTTTATGTAGGAAATTAACGTTTTTTGGACTGAATTTGAGAACTGCTCCACAGGAGAAAATTCATGTTTTGGTCACTAAACATGGATAAAATCCATGCCCGGGGAAGATATATGCTCTTAGGAAGAGCCTATTAGTTTTTTGTCTTTCAAACAGCCTTCTAAATATTTGTGTTTATGTGTATAGATTAACCCTGCTCACACTCCTTGTCAGAGATGTTCTTATTGCAGTGGGTAGTGGTTAATTCCCTGATGTATTACTGTTCAAAGTGCTGAGCTGTAGGTGTGACAGCTATTTTATGATCTTTCCCCAAGGCTCAGAGAACATCACGGGGAAAGAAGCATAAAAATGTAAGATGGATGTAAGATGAGGGGGCAGTGTTGTGAAATGCTGTCCTATGGATATGCTATAACTTCCACACACATGAACTCACGGCAACAGTGATCAGCTACAGAAGATCTGCAGAAGGTCAAGCAAATTAGGAGTTGTGGCATGGAGTATGGGAGGGCTCTTGAGGATTCACCCTAGCTGAGGAACTATAGGAAGTTGATTACTGCTTGGAAGGGAAAGTCAGTTTTCTTTAGATGTATGGTTGCTGCTAATTCCCCCCATGTCCCAGTGGATGATCTCATTTATGTGCATATGAGCAGTAATAATTGGACTCAATAGGCCTCAAAAGAAAATAAAAATAAAAGAAGTGATGAAGGGGGACATGATGTAGGGAGGGCGATGTGATGGAGGGTGGATCCAGGAGGGCATTTGAGGTGGCGAGAATGATGGGTAAATATGAACAAAGATACCTTGCATACATGTATGGTAATTTCAAAGAATAAGAAAAAATAAACTCAAAATATGAAAGTTCAAAATTGGCTGTATATCAGAAAATTTCAACAACTTAAGTACAATTAACACCATATTCCATTATAACAATTTAAACGTTTCCTTTTAACACGATGCTATAAGGTAAGTGCTGTCATTGAAGTACAATTTAGACATTATTTGTTCTCAATATTTAGTTTGGGGTTAGTTAAGTAGCATGTTCCTTAAGAAAAGTAGCATTATTATTATGGAATAAGTGGTAATAGCTTTATAGAAGATAGTAAGACAATGATTTATTGTAAAGCAAAAAGTAAGATTAGCAACAAATCAGCAAGCAAATAACACAAAACTTGTGTTACTTTTAATTAATGTGCATTTATTTTTTTTTTGTTTCCAGCATCTAATTGGCCATATTATTTGATTTATCAAAATTCCATCCTATCGATTCAGGATAGAATTGTCTTCATTGTTTTGCAAACTCTATTTGGGCTTTCAGGATGCAGTGCTCTTCAGTTTCCTTTCTTTATTGAAAGCTGGTGGTCCCTTGGTATTGGAGCTCACTGTGTCTTCTGAATACTCGAACAAGGATAGACTGTGAGGGCTCGGAACACTAGATGGTGCGGATTGTGAGAAAGAAAACAATGACTGCAGAGTCACAGATTTTGTGGACTTCACACTTGATGACTGTTGTGATGTTGGAACCGGTGTGTTTGCTGGTTGTTCAATGAAAGCCTTTCCTGATGAGGGAGCTGAAAATCTCGATGACTGTGCAGTAAGACGACTTGGAGAAGCTGAATGATTTCCTGAGTAAGCAGATGAACATCTTGCTGCTGCTGACATTGAAGATCTTGATGCCCGGGAAAAAGATTCAGCTAGTGGAATTGAATTTTGGCAAGTTTCTAGATTTGAATGCTTTGGTACTTCTACATCTGATGCCGCTGACCAGGCTGAACGAATATATCTTGTTGGTCGTTGACGTGAAGATCGTGGTGCCGATCGAGCTGAAGGTTTTGGTGACTTTGAAGCTGAAAGCCTTGGCGATTGAGGAAATAAGGGCCTTGAAGATGGATAAACTAAAGATTCTGGTGACTGTACAAAGGAAGCATGGACAAGTAAATCTGAGCATTTCTCTTTTGCCTCAATTCTTTGTAAGAGCACTGGAGAAGTAGACATGGGTGTGCTTTCTCCTTTTCCCTGGTCTTGCTTCAGTAGATCATAACACTCAACAGGGGAAGGTGAACGTGAAAAGTAGTCCTCTTTGACTTCCGTAGTTTGAATTCCCACTTCGAGACAAGTCTGGAAGTAGTTATGATGAGGTGCTGCTGAGGAAGTTCTCAAGACAGGCGATGGAAACTGTGTTTGGGAATGAATTTTGGAGGCAGGATATTCTGTTTTTGAATCTCTTAACATGGCTAAACTATCAGGTGTTAGTGCAGTTCGTGGAGCTGGTGCTGCTGGACTCACAAACACCTCGAGTATAGGATGATTTTGGATTCGAACTGGTGGTTTTATTTCTTTCTTTCCAACTCCGTACCTGACATACGACTCTTTATCTTTCTGAAACCTGACTTCCTTCTTCTGTGGACGTGGAGGGCTGGCTAACATTTTTCCTACAGCTTGCGTTAGGGCCTTACTTATTTGATTAATTGGATAGGTGGAAAATGTAGAACATTCTTCTGGCGGGTCCACATGTGAATGAGATCGCTCTGTGCCAGCAGGTGGGGTATGGCCCAGAGTAATATCATTTCCTATCAGAGTGTTTAGAGGCCCATTTTTTGGTTCAATAGGATCCTTGTTCTTTCTTCTGAATCTTTTATGCATGTGCTCTTTAATACCAGATACAAACTTTTTTTCACAAGTCTCAAAGTTATATGAAATTTTAGGAGAGACAGCTAAATCCTGATCACCATCTCTACAGTGAGGATCCGTCAAATCTTGTTTGTTATCTTGGCAACTCTGAATCATTAAACCATCTTGCTTGGAAGGAGGTATTAAACTTTCTGTATATTTTTGACAATTAGGAACCGCTAAAAATTGCGGACCATCTTGGCAGTGAAGAATAGACATAGAAAAAGATGTCTGCACACTAGCATCGCAGCTTTCATATATTTTATCAGGCAATAGGTTGGATGGATAATCTAGCTCTGTTTGAATGGAAGCACTTTGAGAAGACTTTAGTTTTGTAGCTAGCAAAGAAGAGTCCCTGCATATTTCCCTCACACTGAAGTCATTATTTAACTGGATTACACGTTTCTGTAAAGTGTTATATCTGCAAGAGATTGTATCAACCTCTTTGGATAGTGCCCCAAGTAAGCCTTCAGCACGCTTATTTAGATTATCTATTTGTTTAGCTATATTATTTAAGGACATATGAATTACACAAGCTAACTCATCCTGAACACTTTGAGGTATTGCCAGGTTATTTGGATCCTCACCGTCGTTCTCTTCATTTAAAGACATGTCTGTTCCTTAAAGTTGTTGGGAGTTGCACTCCCATCTTACCTTCTTTTGAATATCAGCACTCTTTCTTAGACCCACTGTAGGATTTGGAGGCATAAGAGCCTTGCCAGCAACGTGACTCTGGTAGAGGATGTTCTCTCATCTGCTGGCAAGTGCTTTCTGACTTCAGGTTTTAAGCAGTAACCTGGCAAAATAGCCTCATAATAGAGTTTTCTTATTGAGTAATGAGTGAGATAACAATGCCTCCCAGACTCAGTAACACCCAGCCCTCTGCCATGTTTTCTGTTGAGGCTAGTTATTGGAAGGTGGAAAGCTACTGTAGAGAGGAGAAGCCTTTGATCTCTCAGTATTTCTATAGTAAAAGGTTTGAGGATAAACTGTTCTATGAAGTTTCACACCTACTAATATGAGTTTAAATAATGTCTGTCTCGCCTGTGATTCGAAAACTGTTTCCCACTTGTTACGGAATCTCACTTGGGTTGCCTTATCTCTGAGTAACAGTTTCCTTCATCATGCTGTTCACACAGAAACTTATCACTCAGCTTTGTCTTTATCATAAAAATTTTAGAGCCACTTTATTTATATTCACTCAAAATAAATTTCTGGAGGTAGGACAGTCACAATTTTTTTACGCAGGTATTGTTATAAAAATAATCTCAGTGTGGAGAAGAAAAAAGGAGCTTTTATCACATTTAATCTTGAACAAATAGATAAAGAATCCAAATCTCTTCTTTCCTGGCCATAGCTGGAAATAAACCATGGAGAATTATCACAAAAAAATCACTAGAAAAATAGCCAAATTTTTAAAGAATAGAAAATATAGGACAAAGCTCTAGGAAAAATCTTGCAAGGTTTAGATCTTGGGATGTGACCCTAAGAGAGACATACATGGATCTAATCTACATGGGAAGTAGAAAAAGACAAGATCTCCTGAGAAAATTGGGAGCATGGGGATCTTGGGGGAGGGTTAAAGGGGGGAGTGGAGAGGCAGGGAGGGGAGCAGAGAAAAATGTAGAGCTCAATAAATATCAACTAAAAAAAAAAGCCTTTGGGATATGAGATGTCCTCAGCATGGGAGCCTGCTTGTAGGGACTCTAGGTTGGGTTTTTGTTTTAGCTCAAAGAATAAGATTTTTTTTTCTAGTCAAAATCACATTTTATTTAGTAGTCTGAAGTTTTTCAGCTTTATGTCTTTGCCAAGTGAGTGGATAGTTGTTCCTATGTCCTCCTCTGATAATGTGTAGGTGTGCCCATAGGCCTTTGCTTTATCATTATGACAGCTCTGCTTTTTACTAATGCTCAAGGCTTGAGTAAAATGTTTCCTGACTGTGATACCCTCCCTTCCCTCAGGCTGATCCTCAGACTCCAGCAATGACAGGTCTCCGAGACTAAGTATTCACACTCAGAATGTGCGGTGGATGGGGCTTGTACCCTTGACCCTCTGCTCCAGAAGCTTCTCTGTGCAGGTATCTTAGCAGTTTCTCTTCAGAGTTCTGCATTTTCACTTGTAAACACCTCTTCTTGAGACTCAGGTGACCTGATGGCGTTTTCTCCTGGCTCCAAATAGATGTGAAAATCAGGGCTTCACAGTGGAAGAGGCACTCTTCTGGGCCGAAGCTGCTCGTGTTTTGCTTTTCTGTGGCCTCAGACATTCCCAGTAGTTCCTCTTGTGATTTTTGACTGGAAGAGGCTTTTCAGGAGGTCCTTAGGGCTGAGGAAAAACCCTTTCCAGTGAGTGGAGGGCTGCAGGGCCTACTCCCTGAGGCAAGCCTGGGGATGCAAAGAGCTTTGACTGGTGGAAGCCTGCTAGGCCATACTGATGTTTTCTGGATAGAAGCTCATTTTTTCTTTTTGTTCTGCTCAGCTCCTTCACTCAAGGTGCTGGTGTGGAGGACGACGTTGGAGTGAAGAAAGTCACTCTGTCAGGATTTTACTTCTTTCCAGGCTCGGAACTGGGAGTACTGGGGAGCTTCCTCCTGTGATTGACCTTCTCAGCTTCAGGAGAGGGTGGGGTCATTGCCGTCTGGTAGTAGTTCTTCCTCTGAAGAGTTTGTTTTAGAAAAGTCTTCCTCTACTTCCTCATTTTTTTTTTTTTTGGAACTCTGTTCTCACAGCAATCCTCTCCCTAGGTTGCTCAGAGGTCAGCTATTCTCCTGTGGCTGACTGAGATAGACTCATTCTCATTGGAGGGAAAGGTACAGGTTAGTAGGTGAGGTCACAGGGCTGGAGGGGAGATGACTAAGGAGTCTCTGCTGCTGCCTGACAGTCCCTTCACCACAAAGACTTTGTTGGAATGCTGCTTCTCCATTTTTCTCATCACTTCCTGAAGACTGTGGTTCAGCTAGATTGGTCCTTGGCCATTCTCTCCCCAGTCAGCTTTCCCACTCAAAACCTCCTGGTCTTTCTACCGCGACCCTCAAATAGGATTTATTTAAATTTTTGTGTGGGCTTAAAGCATTTATGAAAGGCAAACTTCCAAACTGAAAAGTATTTTTTTTTTACTTTCAGCATCATTAGTAGTCATTTTATTTACAATATTTTTATTATACAATAGCAAATATGTTTCGTGGGGCTTCTGGGACCTCCCTTTTCCCCCACTGATCCGATTTAAATACGGACTCTACCTTCTAGCCATTTCTCCTTGCAGTGTCTTCTGGAAACAAAAAGCTGTCCTCTCAAAGGGCCTGCTTTTAGTTTCCCACCTACCTATGTCCCTCTAACTCTCCTTCATACCAAAGACCACAAATAAATTGTGTGTGTGTGTGTATGTGCATGTACGTGTATGTGTGTGTGTAACACTTTGAGTAAGAAAACAGGGACAAATCCAGGTCACATACTTGTTCTTCAAAATGAGTGTTATGAGCAAACTTTAAAATAGCATCAAGAAGACAAAAAGCGTGAAGTATCATCTCCAACCACGCAGCACGGAAAGTGAAGTCTAACGGACAAAATACAAAGGAGTTCATACTGGCATGGAATATCTATTTTTTTGAAGAGCAATTCAGTGATGGTTGGGGTTGTTGGCTAGAAGTAAGCTAAACATGTTTGAAAAGTTTCACTTGAACCGATGAGAATAGGAGACAAGACTTCTCTGGCAGTTAGGGGATGGCCTTAGAGAGGAGCAGGTCTGCTTCTTGTTCTTGACAAGCAGTTTTGTTGTGGCCAGAAGTTTCTTTAATTCCATCAGCAGTTCTGTCTTGGACAGAGGCCAAAGGTACTGGATTGTGTCCTTGGTGGTTTTCTTTTCTTTTTTCTTTTTTTTTTAAAAATCCTTTTCTTCTTGTGCACAGCAACCTAATGAGCACAGATGCCTGGAAGCTGTGTATGATCAAATACCTCATTGGTCCTTGAATGTGTGCACCAGAATCTCAGCCCAGTCACTGGAATGGAGGGGTATATTGACACCTCATGGGTCGAGTTAATTTGAATGAACAAACCACCTCCCCTTATATCAGACCAGAGATTTCAAAGACCAATTTATTGCCTTAGTAAAAAGTCTAACACCTAGATGAAAACCTATCAGTAGCTATCCCCACTTTGGGGCCTCTTCATGGTGTACCTGGGAATCTTAACCTTTCAGTCAGTCTTCTCTTAGGACCCCTCATGCCATATGGGAGCTTTGCTTTGTTTGTCTCTGCAACAAATCCTTCTTAAATAAAACATTACCCTCTATAATAAGACTTCTTAAATTTATCCTTTTAATTATTCATTAGATTCAACCTTCATGCCCCTCAACTGAAGAATGGATACATTATGTAAATGTGATACAATTATACAATGGAGTACTACACAGTGGGTAAAAAATAATGACATCTTGAAATTTGCAGGCAAATGATGGATCTAGAAAAAACCATATTGAGTGAGGTAATCCAGAAAAACAAATGTAGTATATACTCACACATAAATGGCTTTTAGACATAAAGCAAAGGAAAACCAACCTACAGTCCATAGTCCCAGAGAACTTAGACAACAAAGAGGACCCTAGGAGAGGCATACAGGCATCTACATAGGAAGGAGAAAAACACAAGATCTCCTGAATAAATTGGAAGCATGGGGGTCACAGGAGAGGGCAGAAGGGGAGAGGTGAAGAAGGGAGGGGAACAGAGAAAAATGTATAACTCAATAAAAGAACAATTAACTTAAAGAAAAAAAACCAAATTCATCTTTCAATGAGACAAAGGACGTGGGGACACTGACTCAGTGGAGACTTTATTAAACATCTAGTACCCACAACCTTGAGTTTGGTCCACCTAAGACCAGAAAATCTCCATCATTCTCAGGGATCTCTAGTTTCCCCAATTTTTATACACTCTAAAACAGACAAAAGTCAAAAGAAGTCAAATGAACTTTCTTTGGTGAAAAAGACAAATGTCATTCACTCTACGTATATATGACATTTAAAGATAATAATCAGCAAAACTCACCATTGCCACTACTACAATACCAAGCATACTAGATATCTCTGGCTTGAAGGAAGGTGAGAAAGAGGAGATAGAAAAATCCAAATTTCTTAGAGCTAAGTTGACATAACAACAAATAGGTATTTACTAAATCTGAAGATAAAGAGGAATTAATTATAAAAACGACAACAGAATTAGAGTGTAAATCATTGAACAACGTACAGTGAAAATGTCTAAGATCATCTCTCCAACTCTGGGCCAATAATGTCTTAACAAAAACCTTAAATTATAACATTATGATTGCAGAAGAAATTGTCAGTTTTGAAAATGAACAAACTTAAGGGTTATATTGACTGATAGGCACCCTAAAGCCTGTAGGGAGGTACCTAAAAACAATGAAAAGAATTAAATTTCTCTTCAAACAAGAAAAAAGCCACCTCTTGGACATACAGAAAAATGCTAATTGTAATGCAGTTAGCAGATGTAACCTTATGGTATGCTTTAATTTGTTTTACCATTTTCTTTTGACACTATGTTTTCTGATTGGAATCTTACACTATTTTCTTCTTGGTTTATTCTACCATTGCTTTCCTTCTTAAAATTATTCCTTTGTGATTTGCCATCGTATCAATTATGTAGCTACCAGTATGTTCCTTCTATAGTCTATGGGACCTCACTCTTAAATTCAAAAGTCAAAGTAATGACAGTGATCTTGTGAAAGCTGATGGCTCTTAACAACTCTGAAAACTGGATACTCTGTCTTCAGTCCTCCAACATCTGCATACTCAAATATATGCAAGTTGTCTCTTAATTTTAATGATTTGCTGACATTATGGTTATCAAGTACCTCATGATAATTAGATGATGATATTTTATGCTAATCCTAGGCATGTTCGTCTACTGTCTGCTTGATTGCTTGTGTAATTTAATATATATAGTAAGAATATCTCTCTTCTAGACTCCTATCAAATGATGATCTTTGCGCCTCTTAACGTAAAACCTATCTTGCTTCCTTTAGATCAGACTCCTTGCTACTTTTCATTTCTGGATATGTACAATTTGTGCCCCTTGACAGCATGCAGAATGTTTTAGAAAAAAACTGGGTCTTTTGGATCTTTAACACTCAAGATTAAAGGATCAAAGTCTCAGAGGAGAATTGAAACAGAAAGAGAGGAAAAATTAAGAGGACATAGGAAGAGAACTAAGCTCCTCTCCTGGGAGTCTCGTTGAAGCCTTTCACAGGCTGAGAAGCAAGAATTACAACATTTAACATTTTCAAAAGGCCTTTCTCTTCCACCAACTTTAAACCTGTGAATTGTATTAAAAAAAAAACCCACTGGAAATTTGTTGTGCAAACCTAGTGATACCTAGTTTTGCCTTATCAGTTCATAATCTCATCAAGACATCTTTCAAGCCACCCTATAACATCACTTATCAAAAACAAAGATAAAAATCTTTCTGAGCAACTTTTCAAGTCATTTATTTGTCACTAAAACAGTATGTATGGCTAATGCTAAAACACTTAGTTGTAACTGTTCCTTGAGAAGCCCATATCCACCTTTAGATATGTCCCCACACTTAGGTATGTCTTAGTGTTTCCCTAAGTATTTTTTTCTCTTATCTCTGGTGCTCAAAATATGTTAAAAATCAGTTTAACAGTTATTGAGGGAGGGTCCTATGAGTCCCCACCCTCATTGAAGTTTTATTGACAATTAGCAGTTACTTGAGGAAGCTCAGACATTTTCTTTAGTGTTACAGAGTCTGGTAAGTTGTCCATGCTTCTTTAAATCCATCTCCCTATGCTAATACATGGAACCCTAAGTAAACTAATTGAGTCACCAAAACAAGACATGAGATTATAAGAGGGACTAGTTGGGAAGAGTAAGGAAGCCAGTGGGAGTGAGAAAAAGAGATGGTAGTGGGCTGAATATCATCAAAATACATTCTACACACACATGAAAGAGTTATAATGAAACTTATTTATCATCCATATATATATGAATACAAAATGAAAAAAATAGTAAACTGCAGCTCTCCTTTGAGAAGTCTGCTTTGTGCTCATGGATGTGACTTTATTCTTTTTTTTTGAGCACATTTCTTTCTACCTTCAATAAAACCCCAAATCTAACAGGCCGTGGTCCCAGCACTTGGGAGGCAGAGGCAGGCAGATCTCTGTGAATTTGGGGCCAGCCTGGTCTACAAGAGCTGGTTCCAGGACAGGTCCCAAAGTTACAAAAAACCTTGTCTAGAAAAACCAAAAAACAAAACAAAACAAAACCACAAACCAACCAACCCCTCCCCGCAAAACCCAACTCTGCCTTATACGGGTTAGACTTTAAATTCTGTTGTGCTTTGAAGCCACAAATTCTGGGGTTACCTGAGCTGTGATTTCTAAAGTCAGGGAAGTCTTCAGGCTGCTGGGCTGCACACCGCTGACAGCGCTGACAGCTGTTTTGTGCCTAGTCAGTGGAGGGATTGGGTGCTCAGGGTTTCAGAGATGTATGTAGTAGTGCTAAATTATAGTAGGAAAACTGGTTTTACAGAGATTTGTAAAGTAGTGTAAAGTTAGTATGTTGTTTGAAATCTTAGAAGTAATTATTTTAAATACATTAGAAGTTTCAAAGTAAAAGCAAACTGATTTCCTGGACCAGATCAACTTGTTCCTTCCTACTCCGTTCTCTATTGCTCGCCCCACTGCAACACAGGCAACGGTTTCTTTTTACTTTCCCGGTTTCTGCAGTTACCCCAGCAGTCAGCTGTGAAGACACACATGCAAATAATATCACACAGATAGAGCTGTTCATATTTAGGACTATACATGTATATACGTATATGTATATAACAACAATTAAAGAAAAAAGAGGCCATGAATTTAAAAGAGAGAAAGGAGGGGTATATGAGAGGGTTTGTAGGGAGGGAAGGGATGGGGGGGTCACTATGTAATTATATTATAATCCCAAGGATAAAAGAGAAAAAAAAGAAGTAAACTCTGTAGAAAACCAAAACTCTATGGTTAGATTTGTATGGAGTTCATGAAGCAAATGGCTAGAACGGGCTTGATGCTGGCTGCATTTCCCTCCTCCCAAAGTGAAAACCCTGAATGAAAGGGGTCCCATTACCACACCGCTCTGGCTGTGAGACCAGAAAATTCAACACCATTACATCTCAAAAACCTCAAGTTCACCTGTTTTGGAGTAGTCTCTCTTTGTGTGTGCTCGTACGTACTTTCCTAGTTCCTCACCTATAATCTTATGGTTTATGTGAAAATTAGTTATTTTATAAAATACATTTTAATTTTTGTGTTTTACATATGTGTGTGTATGTTCATGGTTGTGTTAGTATGTGTATGTACATGTGTATTTGTCTGTGTCGGTCAGAGGATAACATTATCCAGTCCTCAGTCATTGTCCACCTTGCTCTTTTGAGTTATGTCTCTCACTGAAGCTGGAGCTCACTGATTCGGCTAGGCTGGCTCATCAGTGACACCCGGGAATCTGCCTATCTACAGTTCTGCAGTGCTTGGAATATAATCATGAGGTCTCCTGGCCCAGCGTCCAGCTTTTATATGTAATGTTTTGGGGGGGGTCCTGTTGAATTTTGGTTAAGTTCTACTAAAGAAGTAGAGATTCAGGCTGAAGATGCTTAATTGGAACTGTATAAAACAATACACAGAAAGACATACAATTTTTATTTTTTATTTATTTTTTAAATATTTATTTATTTATTTATTTATTCATTATGTATACAATATTCTGTCTGTATGTCTGCATGCCAGAAGAGGGCACCAGACCTTATTACAGATGGTTGTGAGCCACCATGTGGTTGCAGGGAATTGAACTCAGGACCTTTGGAAGAGCGGGCAGTGCTCTTAACCACTGAACCATCTCTCCAGCCCAACATACAACTTTTAAATGAAAAAAACTTCTTTGAGGGTCTTATACATGGGTACTACATTTGTATCATTTTCACTTCTCTCTCTCCACACTACATTTCCACTCCCTTTTAAATTCATGACCCTCCTTTATTACTTATGTTACATATATAATGTACTGATTCCATTCAATATTTCTGATTTTTACCTGTATGTCAGACCGACCACTTGGGGTTGGATAACCCAGGGAGCTTGTCCCAAGAGAAAACTAATTTTACCTCTCTCAGCAGCAATTGATTGTCTGTAGTTCTTCATCAAGGGATGGGACATTGGGAAATTTCCATCATACATGCTGGCATGTCAACTGGTGTTGCTATTATGAGGGTCTTCTTTAGACAACAGAAGTGTTGAAATTTCATGGGTACAGTTTCCCTGTCATGTCTAGGGTCTAGCAGGAGTCATCCTGGGCTTCTGGATCATATAAGCTCTCTGTCCCCTTTAGTATGATTTGCCTTAAGCCTTAGGTATAGGGGCTGTGATGCAGATGTTTCGGTTTGGGGATGGACACCCTATAGACTTTTATTCTTTGCATTTTGGCTAGTTATGGATCTCTGCCATAGTCTTCAGGTGTTGGAAGAAAAAGGCATCTTAGATGTGGAGTAAGAGCTTCATTTATCGGTAAGTATTGCAAATATAGTTAGGCATTGTTCTGGTCTAAGAAAAAGGCAGTAGTGGTTCTCCTCTATGGCCTATGTCCACCCCAGCCACTGGAAGTTGGCAAAGCTTACAGTATCAGGCATGAATTCTCTCCTGATGAATAGCCCCCAAGTCCAATTCAATGGCTGGTGGGTGCTCCCTAGATAAAACTGTCTCTATTTTACCATTAGTAAATTCCTAGACCTGTCAGTGTGGTCGTTTGTAAGCTCTACAGATAGGTAGAGCAACAACTGGTTGATTTTCCTCCTTAGTAATTTGCACAGCACCTTCTGATACTATGAGATTTCACCTTCATGGAGAAATCTTCTTGGTCAGTACCAGCTCCGTTCCTCCAAGCAGGAAATGCAGTTTGGACTTTTTAGCTTTTTTAATTAAGAGAGTCAAAACATTAAGGAGACCACTCTGCTTGGAAATGAATGTACAGGACAGAAGAGGACGTTTTTAAAGGACCTGGGAGGGAAGGGGTAAAAATTGTGTTTACTGAGGAGTCAGATCACATGCATCCCAGGAGTGGCAGAGGGTAACTCAAATTTCCTGATGGAAAACAGAACACGGTTTACTCAATATTCATTTTCCCATGCTCACTGAAGAACACTGGGACTGAAACATAATTCACATCCAGAAATAATTAAATGCAAAAACATTCACAGTGTGAGATAACATGGTCTAAGACATTGTCAAAGTACTGTAAGTCTGTCTTTTGTTTCTTGTCCTAGAAAATCCAGTCATATTTTCTAAAAGAAATTAATAACAATATGGAGAATGAACTCAAACTTCATGATTATATTTTACTGCCACCAAGTGGTTTCTTTGCTTTCTTTATAAAATAAATTTCTGGATGAAATAAATTACTGATTCGGTTACTAATTGCTCTAGGATACCTTAGGTATGGTTACTGATTGTTCTAGGATGTCTTGCAGAGGGTCCCATGGGAGTGAACTCGTCCTTCCATCTACCATCGCCTCCCCTGACAACAAGGGAACCTTTGCAAGGCTGTTCTTTACCTTGCTTCTGCATGTTGTGCCATCTCTTATTTACTTGTTAGTTGGGGGTTAGCTTTAATGGGGAGAACCACAACATTAGTCACACTAAAGCATCAAACATCTGGGCTCTCGTGATTCTCTTCCTAGACAATTGATAGCTGTGGCAACAGGTTAGATGCCATCATGCCCAGCTCTGAATCATGCATTATAGAGACAATTGCCTGCAAGACAGTGAGAGAGACCTCACTTTAGATTATCTTCTTCAATATGGTTCCCCTAATATGGGTTACAGGATAGGGAACATACACATGAATATAACACACATGGGTTTCACACACATGCACACACAATCATGATATTTTTTCATGCATGCTTCTCCACTCTTATACCTATAGAGGTTAAATTCACACTGAAAGGCAGACATCCACGAAGGACAAAACTTCTGTAACAATCACCTTTCATGTGACTTTTCAATAGAACAAGAACTATGATGAGGAAAGCAACCGTTAACACTGCGCCAGAAAGGGCAGCATGTTGATTACCAATCATGTTTCTATAGCAGGAAACATCTATTTTTTAAATTGCCTTCTCCTTTTCTGTGGAAAGTCGTAGAGGTACATGTTTCTTCACTCTGCAGACACATACCAGTGAAGCATAATGACTGTAGTTGCAGAATGATGAGGAGGGCCTGTTAAAACTGTTACAAACTACACAAATCTCATACAGAAAAAATACTTGCAGTATCCATGAAATCCTTCTCCTTAGAGGATTCGGGTGATTTTTTTCTATTTACTACAGATTGGACCCAAGATCTCAGGCATGATAGACAATGCTCTACCCCTGAGCTCAAGCTCCAGCCTAAATACCCTTTTCATCCCATTAGATGTTTTGTAAAGACTATACTTAAATTTTGAAAAATTTAAAATTTTCCTGTGCCAAAATTCTACATAGTTTCTTTTAACAGAAGTTAAATGTGCCCCATTTAATAAATAGATAAATGTTAAGAGACTTGTAAAGACCAGTGATTAACTAACAACTACTGCAGTTATTACACTGAATTCATACAAGGCCTGCCCAATCAACTGCAAGCCAAGGAAGGGACAGGGGCTCAGTGAGCCCTATTCTTTATCTGAGATAGAGAGGAACCACTGCCTTTAGTTGTTGTACTCACTACTTAATTCACTGGGCTTCAACAGACAGTTTGAAACCTTTGGTGACACAGATAGCCCTGGCTAATCTCCATGAGTCATAAACAAAATGAACGGAGTGAGAAAAAGATTTATAGGGAGGGGTGCTTACAGGGTTGATAGAAAGGCGGGATGTGTGGTGATATGTTGTTTGTGCTTTAACAAATGATGCTTGCCTGAGATCAGAGTGTGAAACTAGCCACTCAGCAGACAGAGGGAGACAGACCTTTGTGAGTTCAAGGCCACACTCAGCTACGTGAGGATGAATCAGTCTAAAAAAGAGACAGGGCCAGGTGGTGGTGGCTCACACTGTTAACCCTAACACTAGGGAGGTGGAGATGGGACATGATATGGCTGGGCAGAGAAAGGAATATAAGATGGGAGGAGACAGGAGCTCAGGATTCAGTCTGAGGATTCCTAGAGACAGACTACCTCATTCTGTCTGAAGTTTTCATAGAGGTAAGAACTAGTGGCTGGCTGCTCTGCTTCTCTGATCTTTCAGTTTTCACACACTAATTGATGTGGGATTCACCTCTGTTTGCTGTGATTACCATTAATGAATAAAGAAACTGCTTTGGACCTAGAGCAGGGCAGAACCTAGCTTGGCAGGGAAAACTAAACTGAGGAGAAAGGAGATATTTTTTCCATATACCATGCCCAAGAAAGCCCACCAAACAGTGACCCCTCCCCACGGAGGGTCAAAAAAACTCACCAAATGGTAACCCCTTTCCAGGGAAGGTCAAGACCACTCCCACAGGCTACTTAACCCCCCCCCCCCCGAGAATTAACACGTGGTCTCCCAGTTCCCCATGGTCTTCCCTCTTCCTTCTTCCCTCTCCGTGTTTTCCCAGGACCATCTGGGAGCACTGGCACCCTTTAAGCCTGAGTATCTTTTAATTTGGTATGATTTGGCCTGATTGGGATTATTTGCATTGGTGGAGAGGTTTGTTGGCCAGAAAATATTTAACAATTGGTCCCATTGTTTCAGGACTATGGTGAGACCACACATCATGGTGAGAGTGTAGGGTGGAGAACCGTCCAGGTAACTGCATAGCATAGAAGTAAAGCAGTGACAATTGTGCTTGGGTCTCAGCATCACCTTCAAGGAACCATCCCCAGTAATCTGAACACTCCACCTTTCAATTGTTCTATCCCTTCTATATAGCATCACACTATTTTTGACCCCCCCCTTTATTATTGACTTTAATAATTTGAGGCTTCTGATTTTTTGCATGTCCAGGATGGCTATGAAAATCTCAGTGTGTTGAATGTTATAATGAACTGCTTTTGGCCTCACTGATTTTTATTCAAGTTATAGTTGGCATTTTATTTCTCTCTAATCTAATATTTATCATAACTATTATTTCATTTATTGTGCTTGGTTTATTTCAATCTTATTTTTAAGGCACAGAATCAGATTACTAATTTGAAATCATTTTTCTTTTTCTACAGATATTCGCAACCATAAATTGGGTTCAAAATATTACTTTTTCTACTGAGCAGCCACTAGTTTCTCCAAGTTTTCAGTAGGAAGCATCTGTTGTTAGACTATCTGGAATCTAATTGTGTTAAATTTCCTTTTTAAAATATGAACTGAAATTCCCGCAAAAAGAAAAACTATACACCTGTTGATGATCCTATGAAGCTGACTGATTAGAACCTAGAGGAGAGTTGTAATGTTTTAGGCCCAGTATCAAATTATCCTAGGACATCTTTAGATCCCTAATAGCCATCCATTATCCTCCTCCATGTCCATGTAGTTTATTGAAATACATTAAAACAGACCACTGTTTTTTCACTAAAATGATAAGGATGTTATTAGATAGCATTTAAAACCTATAGGAGATATTTCTCTTTTTTTGTTGTAAACACTCAACTTGCTGTTTCTACTAATATATATAAAATGCCCCTTTGTTTATGACTTTTTTGTTCTTTAACTGTAAAAACATCATAAAGCTGTTATTAAACTGACTAATAGTATTTGGGATAACCTGAATTGTGTTTCTTAGTTAAATTGGTTTATTATTACTGGTATTTGGTTTCAGAATAAATTATCTCTTATTATCTTTTATATCTATTATTCTTTGAGGAGAGAGCTGAGTTTTTTGTTGAAAGGAATCTTTTGTTTCCATATGAATTTTAGAATTTCTTTTTTCTTGTTCTTTGGAGAATGTCATTGGAGTTTACACGGAGGCCACATTGACTCTGGAGGTCACTTTTGGGGACTTTGGCTATTTTAAAGAGTATTAATTGTGATGCTTCATGAATAAGGGTGGTCTTTCCACCTCTTAGTGTCAGCTTAATTACTCTCCCTAGTGTTTTCACAGTCTCTTAGTTCTTCTGGTAAGTTTAGCTTGTTCTTCGATACATTATTTTCTGACACTATTATGGATAAGACATTGTGCTCTTTTTGTCAAGTTGATACAAACTAGGATTCAAATCGGAGAGGAACTGTCAAGTGAAGAGTTGCCTCTGCCATGCTGGGTTGTGGATATTTCTGTGGCAGTTTTTTTTTAAATACCATTCTGTGGCAGTTTTTTAAATTGCCAATAGAGGGGGAAAGTCCAGCCCAGTGTGGGTGGTGCTATCCCTAGGCATGTAGGCCTGGATTATTTAAGTAAAGTTAAATGAGCCAAGAGAAGCCATCCAGTAAGCGGCATTCCTACACAATATGTTGAAAGCTCCTATTAGGAGTTCCTGACTTGACTTCTCTCTTTGATGAATTGCAAACCAAAAGGAAAAGTAAAATCCTTCTTCTCCCACAAGTTGCTGTAGGTCAGTGTATCACAGCAACTAAAAACAAAGTGATCCAGGCAATGGCGACACATGCCTTTAGCCTTTAATCCCAGCACTCTGGAGGTAGAGGCAGGCAGATCTCTGTGAGTTCGAGGCCAGCCTGCTCTACAGAGTGAGTTCCAAGACAGGGTCCATAGCTACTGAGAAGCCGTATCTCAAACAAACAAAAAACAAACAAAAGCAAAAACAAACTAAAGTAGGGCAATTTTTTAAATTTTTTTTTTATTTTTCAGTGAGCCAATTGTGGTTATGTGTGTTGGTTTTTCCATTCTAACACTGTGCTGAAATTGTTTCTATTCAAAAGTCTTTTGTTGTTTTGCATTGTTGTACTTTACTTTGTGGAGCTTTTTCAAATGTCAGGTTTCTGGCAATCTTATAACAGGCAAGTTTGTTGGTGTGATTTCTGCTACAACAGTAATCATTTTGCTGCTCTTGTCCAGGAAGCCATATTGTTGAGAGTCTATGGGTTCATTTTCCCTTTCATGTTTAGGGTACACTATGTAATAACAGGCATCCTGGGCTCCTGGATCTTATACCCTTGCTGCTCCTCCCCCAACCTTTTATGGATTTCTCTGAGCCTTAGGTTTAGGAGTTGCAGTGAAGATATATCAGGTGAGGCCGAGCTCCTTACAGTCAGTTCTTCTCCACATCTGGATCAGCTGAAGATCTCCCCACTCGTCTTGATCCATTGCTAAAAAGAAGCTTCTGTGCTAAGCGAAAAACTATACTTGTCTGTGGACATAAGGATAAGTATTTAAGAAAAAAGGAAATTCTATCTATTTTAGGACTTGGCAATAGTAGGTTCTCCTCATGGGTCTATGTTGCCATCAGCTACGGATATTGGATAGGTTTAGAGTAGTAGGCATAAACCCCTCTGCTGAGTGGACAATAAATCCAGTTAAATACCTGATGGTTAAGTCCAAGATAGAAAAGATGCCACCATTGCACCATTGTGCGTATCTTGTTGGTTCCGACCTTGCTGTCCATAGGCTTTACCATTGCATAGGTCATCTGTCTGCAGATTGCTCCTGTCCCTTGGCAGCTTGTATAGCATGATCTAATATGGCCAAAGGCATTTCTCTGTCTTTCAGCTCATTTCCTCCTAGTCCTGTGTATGTAGTGTGTAGAATCTCCAGCAATAAAAATTTATCTTTAGATTTTAGGAGCCAATCAAGGGCAACGACAAATAGCCTATATTGTTGTGTAGCCTGTAAGACTTCCTTGACAACAGCTTGACATGAGGTTTTTCATTCCTGGTACAGGATTTTTGTGAGTTGATGGCTCCTGTGTGAAGAATTATCTTTCAGGTAACTTAATTTCATTAAAACTATATATCTGCACACACACGCACACACACACACACACACAAATGCACACGGTGGTAGTAGGGAGGAGGAGAGGGGAGGGAGTAAATTTAGATAAATATAATATGAATCCCTATGTCTTTTTAAATGTCCTTGTTGCTATTCATTCTCCCTTCCTCCCTCCGTCCATCTCTCCTTTCCTCGCCCCTTCTCTAACAGATTCCCAGTTAACGCTCCCCTGGAGCAATGGCTCAGTGGTTAAGAGCACTTGGTGCCCCTTCAGAGGAGCCAGGCTCTATTTCTAGCACCCACATAGTAGCTCCCAACTCATTTCTAACTTCAGTTCCAGGGGTTCTGAAGCCCTCCTCTGGCCTCCGAGACACTGCGTGCACACAGTGCATTCATGTACAAGCAGGCAAACACGCACACACCTAAAATGAAAATAAAAACTATTTGTATAAAGAATTGATATTTTAACAAATCTATTTCATGGAGAGGTCAGTGTCTTGTAATTATAGGGTCATACAATTAAATTTTTAAAATTTTGAGATCACATCACCTACAACATTTAATGTATTTCTTTCTTACTTGTGTCGCATTTATTTCTCTCTTGCCTTATTGATGTAAGATTTTAAGAATTATATTGATCAAATGTGGTGAAAGCTGAGACAATTGTCTTATTTCTGATTTTAGAGGAAATACTTTCAGATTTGACTCATCATTATAATATTGGCTATATGTGTCTTGTAAATAACTATCGTATTGATAAATGGTCCTTCAATAACTGGTTTCTTTAGAACTTTTATAAGGATAGGAAATGAGATCTTGTCACAGTCTTTCTCTGCATCTATCAAGATGTGATTTTTATTTTTGTTTTTATGCATTGTTGTATTATGTGATTAATATGTATATTTAAGGAAGGACATATCCCTTGATTGAAGCAACTATATGATGCTTTAGGATATGTTAAATACAACATTTAATTTATTTTTCAAATATTATATTGGAGAATTTTTTGTGCCTGGATTTATCAAATAAATTAATTTATAGTTTGTTGTTATAGCCTTACCAGGTTTTGGCATTAAGTTGATTATTTACTTTGTAGAGTAACATTCTATCTTGTGATACAGTCTGAAGAACATTGGTGTTAGTTTTAATTTGGAGTCTGATAATATTCAGAAGTGAAATTATCTTAGGCCTTTTGGTTGTTGCTGAGAGACATTACCCTTTTGACCTAAACTGTTCATTGTAGATTTATTTAGATTATTTGTATCTTACTGGATTTATTTTGTTAAGCTATATGCTTCTAGAAATTTATATACTTCTATATTTTCTAACTTCTAGAGCATAAAGTTTTGTGCTGAAGAGAATGTACAGCAGTTAAGAGCACTGGTTGTTTTTCCAGAGGTCCTGAGTTCAATTTCCAGCGATCATATGGTGGCTCATAACCATCTGTAACTGCATCCAATAGAACTTTCTACTGTTCAAGCATACATACAGACACACAAAAATACCGATGTACATTTTTTAAAAAGCTATCAACCATCATATTTTCACCCATTTGTGCTTTATGTCCAGGAATTTTGAACTTATTGAAGTCCATTCACTAACATTCAATGTACATATATGTACAGTTCTTACATCTCCTTGATGGACATTTCCAAGTATATCTATTATTTCTATCTATTCTATCCATCTCTTCTTTATCTTCTCTTGTGTACTTTGGCTTGAAATTTACTTTGTTGGATACTAATAGTATTTCCCCTGCTTATTTTCAGGTTCAGATTTTTTTCAGTCAGATAGTCCTCCACAGTCCCCAAATTCCTGACATAAACAACTTAGAGAGAAGAAATGATGTTCACCTGCTTTAGAATAGGTCATTGTGGTGGTCAGCTCTTCATTTATGAAGATTTTCAAGATTTCCCTTCTTTCTTTTGCGGAAGATCTGTGAAGGGAGATCTTTGTCTTCTCTAGATGCTTTGTAGACCCTGATTGTGTCACTTAAAATTCCAAAGACTGATATTCTGGCTTTCCTCTGATCACCAGCTACTGTTGCACTCCAGTTTCTTTCCATGGTCTCCATCACTCCTTGTGACCTCATGTCTACTGATTTGCTTCAGCCTCCTGGAAGTATAAGAAACTGCAAAATTCTCTTACTTGCCATGTATCATGTAGATTTTCATGGTAATCCTTAGATATATTTTATATTTTTTTAAATACTTAATTTTGTTGCATGTTTATGAATGTTTTGCTAGCATGTATATTCTCACACCATGTGCATGCACTGCCACAGTGGGCAGAAGATGACACTAAATTCTCTGGAACTGGAGCTATGGCTGGTTGTAAGCCACCATGTGCTTGCTGGGACCCAAACACAGGTCCTATGCTAAAACAAGTGCTCTTAACCTCTGAGTCATTGTTCCAGCCCCAACTTTAATTGTTTGACAAAGGGTATTTCTGTGAACTTGAAACATATGGATTTGGTAGACTGGTTGGCCAATAAGTTCCAGGAATCTGCCTGTCTCTGCTGTACTCCCACCCCCACTGCAGTCATTACAGGGATATGCCTTGCTATTTTTTCTTTTTTTTTTAAAGTATTACTATGAGTTTGGGAGATCCAAAGTTGGGTTCTTATTATTTTACAACATGTTTTTTTTCCTGAGTAATTGCTCCATCTCTTTCCCCTTGTTCTCATTTTTATTTAATTCTAGTGTCTATTTGATTCATTTATTGTAGGATATTAGCTATTTGTCTCCTTCTAAG
>NW_004949111.1:7381494-7386086 GCF_000317375.1 Microtus ochrogaster
TCAGATCTTCGATAAGGTTGAAGACTATATAAATGTAGTTACTTTTCTCTCATGACTTGGCCAAGTTATTTATTATACAAGACCTAAGCTAGTTAGAATAGGATATTTGTACTTATTGTATATAATTTCATAGTAGGTTTAGAACTCTCTTATTTAAACCAAAGGGGGAGGTGTTGCGGGAGGTCCTCCCGCTCCTCCAGCCTATAGCCGCTGAGATACCAGCCCAATGTTATATTTGCTTTGTTTTTATTTTCATATGCCCTTGAGATGACTTCTTAGGCTATTTGAGATCTACACAGATATACATTTATCTAGATGTGTATTGCTTAAGCTTCTCGATTAGTTTTTGAGATAGGATTTATCTGTGTAGCCCTGGCTGTCCTGGAACTAGCTATGTTGACTAGACTGGACTCAAATTCTGAAATTTCCATGCCTGTGTCTCCTGAGAGAAGGAGAAAGAACATGAGCAAGAAAGTCAGAACGGCGAGGGGTACGCCCACCCACTGAGACGCGCGGGGGGGGGGGAGCTGATCTAAATGGGAACTCACCAAGGCCAGCTGGACTGGGACAGATGGAGCATATGATCAAACCGGACTCTGAACGTGGCTGACAATGAGGGCTGATGAGAAGCCAAGGACAATGGCACTGGGTTTTGTTTCTACTGCATGTACTGGCTTTTTGGGAGCCTAGTCTGTTTGGATGCTCACCTTCCTAGACCTGGCTGGAGGGGGGAGGACCTTGGACTTCCCACAGGGCAGGGAACCCTGATTACTCTTTTGACTGGAGAGGGAGGGGGAGGGGGATTGGGGGGAGAGGGAAGGAAATGGGAGGAGGTGGAAATTTTTAATAATAAAATAAATAAATAAATGTAACTTGACACACTTGTATTTTAGATTAAAAATAATTTTTCTTTATACTTTTGTCAGTTCAATCATATTCTACTATTATTAATAGAATTTCTCATCATAATCATTTGGGATTTATATGGCCTCTCTTAGGGGATGCTTATAACCCCCCAAGATAAGGGAAGATTATTTCTACTAATTTATTTAATATGCTCTCTTTGTCATTAACTTTATCCTTCTTGCTTTCAGGTATTATAAAAATGTGAATATTTGTTCATTTAATGGTGTTTGATGGGTCTTTAAAGGTCTTTCCATTCTTCATTATATTTTTTCTTTTTTTAAAGAGACTTTTCATAAAAACTTTTTAATTTCAAATATATATTCTTCCAATTGGCTTTCTGTTATTAAGACATTCAGTTTTTTGTGATACAACAAACTGCCTTTATTTAAGTATGCATACACATTTCAGCATTTAGTGATTCTTAATTGAGTGGGGAACATGGCAACAATTAGGAGGTCAGGCCCACCATCTGAAAATGTGGTTACACAGAGCTCCTCTGAGACCTCCTTCCCAGGAGTGGCACTACCCATGGTGAACTGGGACCTTCCACATTAGCCACTCGTTAAGAAAATAGGCCCACAGATTCCCCACAGTCCATTCTGGTTGAAGAAATTCCTTAGTAGTGCTTACCTAACTTTGACAAAAACTAGCTAGCACCCCCAACTTTCATGTCTTCCTTTTATATTTTTAACTTAGAGTGTAAAAAGTGCTGTCCATATGCATATGTGTGGAGTTATTCACTGAAACATAGGTAACCTATCAGGGGCCACAAATCTAAAAAAAACTGACTTGTCCTTCTTCAATAGCCAAAAGAGCTCCTTAGATAGGCATGGGGCTTCATGAGCTTTTCCCCTGATCCCCCAAGACTCAGGGGACATAGAAGAGGAGGCAGGAAGATCACTGAGATTTTTCATAATCAGAATTTTAAATGTTTTATTGATAATTTTGCCACAAATAATATTGTTGAAATCTATTGCCAGAAATTATTATAATTTTTAAAACGTCATAATATTATAAAATATTATATATTTTATATAATATAATATATTATAATATATTATAAAGCATCATAGTATCTTGGCTTCACCCTGTCCTATTGCTCTTATTATTTTAAGATCAGAATTCGATATGTCATATATTTTTCCAATTTTATTGGGGGTGTTATTCTTTTTTGTATGTGTGACAGGGTCTCCTGGATGACCTGGAGCTAATTGTGTTGGACTATATTATGTTGACAAAACTGGCCTTGGCCACACAGATCTAATTGCTTCTGCTTTCCCAGTGCTGGGTTTAAAGGTAGGTACTATCATACCTGGTCTTCTGGACAGTATTTTTCATTTATGGATTTATCTTATAACATATCTTGAAGTTTTGATTATTCACTGTTGACTTGATTCTAGCTGGACTCCCCTAGTTTGGTCTCTTTATGGCTTCTCTAGATATCAATAAGTAATTGGACACAGAGATCACTGGTGAATTCAGAGAGAATTGTTCTCTGTGGCTCATACAAGGGTGGGGTCATTCTAGCAGCTCAAGCAGAACAGTATAGAGAAAATGAGTGCATGAAAATGAGTGTAGAGTTGAGACAGCAGTGGGAATAACATGGAGGCAAGGGTGGTGTAGGAGGGTCCTTCTATAATTGTGTTGCTTTCATTGGTTGAATAAAGAGACTGCCTTGGCCTTTTGATAGGGCAGCCCTTACAGGGGCGGAGTAGATAGAACAGAATGCTGGGAAGAAGGGAAGTGTGGCAGACGCCATGATTCTCCTGCCCAAGATGGACGCTGGTTAGACTCATGCCGGTAAGCCACAGTCAAGTGACAATACACATTGTGGAGATGGGTTAAATGAATATGTAAGAGTTAGCCAATAAAAAGGTTAAAACTAATGGGCCAGGCAGTAATTTAATTAATACAATTTCCGTGTAAGCTAGCTGGGCAGGACGGAACAAGGGGCCCTGCTCCCCTACAACACAAAAGGTAGAGGAATTAGAATGTTTCTATCTGCCACTTTAGCCAGCGCATCCCTGGGAGGGAAAATGCGCTTTGGGCTGGGGAAAATTCTTTGTGAGGTGTCTTTTTGCTCTGTGTGCTCATGCTTAGGGTGGGTTTATGGTTGAATGTATGTATTTTTGTAGCTTGATTTGCTCTATTGTGATACGTTCCTGGGAGCAAGACTGCAGTCTGGAAAAGTTGTTCTCTGGTCAATAGTAGGAGGGACTATGCTCAGAGGGAGAGTGACAGCCAGAGTCACGGAGTCACAAGCATTGAGTCAGTGTGTCTGTGTTCATGCCCAACCTGCCTTTGGACTAGGAGGAGGGGTTATTAGTAACTATGTTTGTATCTAATACAATCATGCCTTCAGTACTGCACTGACCCGAGTCCGCACCTTTCTTGTCATGTATTTGCCTGATTCTTTTATAAAGGTTGATTCTTTCCCTTTCGTGTCACAATGCTCATCCTCTACAATGAAGACAATCAATGTGTCTTGAGTTACAATCCCTGCTGGGCCACATTGGGCTTAGAAGGCAGTTAAGCATATCCTTGAGACAGAGTAGTAAAATTGTGGACTCCTGGAGACCAGGATATTCTATGATTTCTAAACCCTAAGTTGTCCCAAATTTAGATAAAAGATAATTCCTGACTAACTTCAAAGATAGCTAGATCCAGGAGAGTTCCTGACTAAGGACCCCCAAGTTTCACTATCAATTGATGTGAGATGATTTTCTAAAGCAGAGTTACTATGTATTTTTAAGGTTATTTACCTAAGAACTGTACAACATGAGAGGAATGGGAAACTTCCCACTAGCAGGGCTATTAGCATCTTTCAGTGTACTGAAAGATTTTGGGAGTGATTATTTTATCTTTCACATTTGTCCTGGCAAAAATGGGATTCTCCCTGCTCCATCTAGAGAGAAGAGCTGACAGACGCTCAAACAATTTGTTCTTTCTTCGTATGTTTTTATCTCAGATCTCCAAATCTAAACCGTTTCAGCCTTTACTCATTTCTGTTGTTCTCCTGAGGTCACTCATTTAAAGTGTAACTACGCGCCTGTTACCACGTTCTTTGTGAAGATGTGGATTGCTGTGCATCTCAAGTCAGGCATTGCTCTCCTCTTTCAATTATTTTGAAACGAATATTATTGTTCATCTCCATTTTGATGTATAATTTCACCCAACTGCTATCAGATGACAACTTTTGTATGAATTTATTTTAAATTAGTGCAGGCATAAATGGTCCAATTTTTAGTTTGTCCTGTAGAGTATTTGATTATTTGATGTGTGCCAAAAATGTACATTTTGTTGTTTGGTGGTTTGTTCTCTGGATATATGTTTGGTATATTTGCTCACAATGTTTAGCCTTTCAGTTTCATTCTTTGCTATTTAGTTATTTGTTCTATATGAATTCATGCACTATAACCATTTTTGAACTATTATTAATATTTGTCTATTTTCTCATTTGGTTGGTTTTGCTTCCTTTATTTTGTGTTATGCTGTTAGCTGGATGTGTTTGCAGTTGTTATATCTTCTAGATTGGAGACATTTCTATTATAATAAAATTCCCTACTCTTAACTAATAACTTTTTGTATTTTAAAGTCAGTTTTTATCTGAAATTAGAACAGTTAGAGCAGATTCTTATTCCTAAGCTTGGTTTACCCATTTTCTCATCTTTAATCTATATGAAATT
>NW_004949111.1:7386364-7394483 GCF_000317375.1 Microtus ochrogaster
ATTTTCAGATAATGATACTACTGGTATATTTCAATTTTAGCCTGCCATTTTGTTCTTCTTGGGATCAAAGCCAGAGCTTTGTATGTATTCCACCACCTATGCTATCTTAACTTACCAAAAACTTCAGAGTTTCACTATATTCTAGTGAAATGTAAAAATTTTACTTCCAAAATGCTGCACTCTCTCTTCCTTTCTATACTACTTATTTTATGCATATTATATGCCACAGCTATATAATGTTTTTAAAATGTGGGCATCTTAATCAAAGATTCCCAGCTTCAAGAACTATGAGAAATAAGTTTGTGGGTTTTTTTGTTTGTTGTTTGTTTTTAGATATTAAACAATGACAGACATTATGATATAGTAGCCAAAACGAAATAAGATACATACCACTTTCTTTCACACGAAAGAACTCTCTTGGCATTTATTATCTAGTTGATCTGATAAATAAACTCTTTTAAATTGTGTTTACCCAGGAACACTGTTACTGAATTTGGGAAAGCTTTGCTAGATACAGGATTCTTGCTCGTTTTTTTGTTTTGTTTTTGAGTATTTGGTTACTTCTTTGGTTTGCTTTCCAATCAGCACTCACTTCTGGTGTTTGTTATTTATGATAAGGAGTAAATTGCAATCTTATTGCAGTTCCCTAGTCATGATTTTTGACATGTCTGTGCAGTGCTTGAACATAGTTACAACTATTTTAAATATATATATGCTTAGATTGACTTTAAATCAATTTCTACTGACTACTTTTGTTATTTAAAGTTTAACCCAGTACTCCCTGTTCCATGTCTCAAATATTTGGAGGGAAATAGACATTAATAAAACACATTGAAACAAGTTTAGATCCTGATACCCCTTCTTTTGCGCTTTGCAGTTCTTGGTTGCTATTTGTAGCTTGTTCATTTAGTGACTTAAATCTTTCAGCTGTATATTATTAAGTCCATTACATAGATGAGTCTACTTTTAGTTCAGGTTTCTTTGTTATCTTTTCATTAGGATTTTGGTCATTGTATCTCTTTTTGATATCATAACCAGCCAGGAACCTCCACCAATTGATAGCATATTTCTTTGCTGCTCTTAGAATTTTCCTTTTCATTAACTGCCCCACTATCAGTTTAAATTGAAGTTCAGTTTTTCGGTTGAAAGGTGCTGTTCCATTCTTTACATAGAAGCTTGTCTGTTAACAGTTTCCTTGGTTATAGCCATTAAAATACTGTTTCTATGGTTTTCTAAAGTAACCCCTTCCTAGTTGCATTTGACAGAACCGTGGAGTATATGCTCCACAGTGCAATCCAAATAAGGTAACATCTGTTTCAGAGACAGTATATTGTCAGTGTTTGATGCTTTTGCTGATGCCATGAGAGTATTTTGTTATTTTTTTCACTGGGTTTTATTTCTAAATGTTCTAGCTGATTTATCATACTTCCTGCTAACTGTATTACAAAAATGATTGTCATCTGTATAGTTTTTAAATTTTGTATATATGTTTTCTCAAATAAGGAAATTAAACAGTTTTTAATTAGAAGCTCCATATTACATTTGGGAAGCAAGGTGAAACTGAAAAACAGCTGATTTCTGTGATTGGTAGTATATTTTCATGGATACAATAATTCTTGACGAACCCAGAAATACATGGTACAGACATAAAGGTCACAAAAAGACATTTTAAAACTGAAAGAAAGTCTGTCTCTGACTTCTGGAACATTTGAAGATTGAGAACATTTAAAAGTCTTTTTTGTTTAAGAATTCCGTGCATACTTATTTAGAGTTACCATTGCTGCGATGAAACATCATAAGCAAAAGAAGCTGGGAAGAAAAGGGATTATTCGGCTTACACATCCTGAGTGACAGTCCAACGAGGGAAGTCAGGACAGTAACTCAAACTGGGCAGGAATCTGCAAGCAAGAGTTGATTCAAAGGCCATGGCATCACTTACTGGCTTGCTACTCATGGCTTGCTCAGCCTCCTTTCTTATAGATCCCAGGACCAACAATCCACGAGTAGCCCTATCCACAATGGGCTGGGCCTTCATCCATCATTCAATAGATGTTCCCTTATTCTCAGATGACTACGGCCTTGTCAAGCTGACCAAAAGCTAGCCAGCATAACACATACAGTGTGTTTTGATGAAGTCTAGTTCCTATTCCCTATCCTACACTCCCTCCTCTAGCCCTCTCCCCGTTATTCCCTCCAAATTTCATGTGTTCCTTTAAAAATTTAATTTAAAATTCATGCAATACATTTTGATCATGTTTTCCTCTCCTCCAGCTCCTCCCAAATGCTCTTAACCTCCCTCCTTATCCATCTTTATGCTCTTTCTCTTTCACAAAAACAGGCAGTAATCACCCCTCTGAAACTCCATAGAAACACACAAAGGGAAATTAAACAAACAAGAGATCAATAAAACAAACAAATGCCCAAACAAAATGAAACAAAAGAAAAAGTTCATTAAAAAATGTCACTGAGTTCATTCTGTGATGGTCAACCACTCCTAGATATCAGGCATGGACCTCTAGTGTGGTTGCTTTACCAGTTGACACTAGATTGGAGAAGAGTGTTTTTCCCTTTTTTAGTAGGTGTCAGTTGTAAACAGCTTCCTGACTAGGGATGGTACCCTGTGTCCATCTCTCCCTCTCACTGCTGAGACCCTGCCTGGATGAACTTGCTTAGGTCTTGTGCATGCAGCCCCAGTCTCTGAGTTTGTATGTGCTCTAGCTCTCTTCTATCTGGAAAACACTTTCGCTTTGGAGTCATCCGTTAGTTACCTCTGGCTCTTACAATAAGCACCGAAGGAGGGGTTAAAAAAAGATAACTCACTTAGGGCTTATTGCTCCACACACTTTGTACATTGTTCAGTTATGGGTGTCTGTGTTGATTACTATCTACTGTAAAAAGAAGCTTCTCTGACTAGAGATAAGTGGTGTACTGACATATAGCTATAGCAATATGCTCCCAGGAGGCGTTTAACTGCTATGCTTCTGTTGCAGAATAATAGCAGCTGGTTTTCCCTTAGGGGTCATGACTATTACAGAAGGAATTCTTCCTGTTGCCGGTAACTCCTCAGCTATGGGTGGGATTTCGTAACCATGTCCCTTATCCAAGCTTTGATTTTGTCTGGTCTGGTCTTTAGCAGATCACGTGCATGCAGTTACAGTTACTGTTGGTTTCTATGTGTAACTTCCCTGTTGCGTCCAGAAAACATTGTTTCCTTGTAGGTATCCAATACCTTCTGTTTCTTAACCATCTTTTCACACTCTCTTTCACAATGCTCTCTGAGACCTGATGACTTGATAAATTATCTCTCATATATTAGTCTTGCTAATTCTCTCTCTCTCTCTCTCTCTCTCTCTCTCTCTCTCTCTCTCTCTCTCTCTCTCTCCTCTCTCAAATACTTTAATATAGGGTGTCACAATGTAGCCTTGGCCAGTTTAGAACTCACTATGTAGATCAGATCAGGATGTCCTGGAACTCCTAGAGCTCCTTCTGCCCCTTCCTTCCAAGTTCTGGGATTAAAGGCTTGTGATACCATTCGGTGTCTCTGTTAGTCTCTTTTCCTCTGCACATGGGCCAGTTTTGGGTCTCTGTATCAATCGTCATCTACTACAGAAACAAAGTTCTCTGATGAGGATTAGGGAAATACTGATCTATGGGATGTAGCTGTAAGTCCTGAGAAGTTTGGTTTAATAAAGTATCCATTCAGAAAAAGTAGTTGCCTCTCCCCCATAAGGCCTATGTCCTACCCAGCCACAGGCTCATGGCCATATTAATGATGCAGGCATGTGCTATGTCTTGTGGAGTAGGCCTTAAATTGAATCAGAAATTGATTGTTTATAATATTATATAATTATTTATTATGTAAAGTTCATGCCAATATTGTACTAGTGGGCATATTTTGCCAATACATCATTATTATAGTAGAAGTTAGTGGAGGTTAGGCAGCAATGTTAGAGAGCACAGAATTCATAATGCTCTTATGAAAGACTAGGGCTAAGTACATAGAACTTATCATCTTATCTTTACATTGTAAATGAGCCTTGACCAAACAGGAGCTTCAAATGGCATAGAAGTGGTAAACAGGAAGCCCTAATAGTCATCATCTATACCAGGAGTAGCTGGAATATTTTTGCCTGGAGAAGACTATAGTTTGTACAGGCCCTGAATTGTGTTTGGTGGGAAGCCAGAGTCACACTGATGCATTTCCCTCTAGCAACTTCCAAGATAAAATTATATGCTCCTTTACCTGAGATCTTGCTTATAGTGGTTTGAATGGGGATGGTCCCTAGTCTCTGGTATTTGAATGCTTGGTCCCTAGTTGGTGGTGCTGTTTGAGGAGGCTAAGGAGGAAAAGCATTTCTGAAGGAAGTATGTTATTGGGAGCAGGCTTGTGAGCTAAAAGTCTTTCTCTCTGCTTCATAAGTATGGCTGAGATATAATGCTGTAATCTGTTATTTGTCTCTTGCTGCCATGCCTGCCCCTGTACAATGTGAACTCACATCTCCATGGAACAATAAGCCCAAATAAACTCTTTCTTCTATAATTTACCTTGGTCATGATGTCTTATCAAAGCAACTGATACACGGCTGTCCAGATCTATCTTGAGATTTCACTTACGGGGGTTAAGGAACATCCAAGTGAGTGGCTCCAGAAGCAGTGTACTTCTGCCCCCATAAATGAGCTTCTTATCTTCTGTTTCTCTAAAATTTTATAGTCTTGTGATATTCCTAGATAGCTCTGCTTCTCTACCCTTCACCTTTGAATGTAGAGCTGGGCTTTTTGATGGCTGTTCTTTGTTGGAGATTCTCTTTGGGAAGATTCACCTGAAAAGTTTGGCTACCTAAATTAGTATGAAGGCATTCACACTGTCTATGGACAATGATGGTCTGTCCTAGTGTGGCCTGGATTTTGTGCTGCAATCAGATACATACAGGTGCTAATAGGTTTTCTGTAACATGATTATATGTTCCTCTGTCAAGACAGAAAGCCAGATCAAGCAAAACTGGGAAAGTAAAAGAGCAGGTATATTTGAATAAAGCAACTCCCAGGTGAACCTTCTGGTCCCAGAGATTGGGGCCAGAGAAAGTCACACAGCTGCAGTAAAGCAGCGTGCATACATACACTGCAGGTGTCCTCCACAAGCTGGATTTATACCCAAGTATGATCAAAGCTGACCATTTTAGGCAGGTTCTTGGGCTGCTGGCAACTTCAGGGATGAAGCTGCCATAGCCGCCAAGAATGGAGAACTGGGCTTTTTGATGGCTTTTCTTTGTTGGAGATTCTCTGAGAGGGTGGGGTTTGGAGAGAGAGAAATGGGGCTTCCCACATTAAGCTGGAGTGAGTTGAAAGTTCCAGTCAAACAGTGCCCATCCTTCCTATCAAGCACATTTCACCTTAGTCACAAGATATGTCATGGTGCAGTTGTCTCCATCCCTGCACAGCGCTTATAAATTGATATGTATCTGGTCTCCATGTTAGGAATTATATCACCTATTCAAGTCATCCAGAGTGGTCCTATCCTGAGAAAAGAGCATAAAATGATTAAGGTTCATCACTCTGCTAACAAGAACTTCACCCAAGCTTGTAGAGATATCCCACAAAACACCAAAGCTTCAGCCACTGTGACACATTAAGGCAGGGCTTATATCCATTAGAACTGAAGAAGGCATAAAAACACTATTTAACTATCTGGAACCAAAATCAACATGGCCTACTTAACTGACACCATGAGATACATATCTGAGAGAAATACTTTGCTATGAAAACTATCATATAAATTTGATATAGCCTGTTAGTATTCCAGATACACAAATATCAATGTATGGCTATAAGGTAATACAATATTTTTGGGAAAACAATAATTCAAAATAAAGATTTTTGAGGAAACTCAGTGAGATACCAGATGATACAGACAATCCACTGAAATTACAAAATATTTGAATAATATAATCCAGAGAGAGAGAGAGAGAGAGAGAGAGAGAGAGAGAGAGAGAGAGAGAATATGAGAAAAGGAAATAAAGAAAAATCTTGGGAGTAAGAACCTTCATATAAGGAGAATACAAATGAAAGTCCCTCTCTAAAAAGACTAAATTGAGCAGAAGAAAAAAATATCTGAGGTTGAAGATAGGTCTTTTGAAATAATCTAGCCTGAAAAAGAAAAAAATGACAAAAGAAAAAGGAAAGACTGATGGAATAGCATGAAACTGAATAACAAAATAACAAATATTCAAGTGGCAAAGAAAAACTCATTTAATACATAAAAATATGTATTTTTTCCAATTTTTAAAGATCTGGACATCAAGTTCTAGGAACTTGGACAGATTGTATATTGATTTAACCAAAGAGGTTCTTTTGAGGTACCTTATATTAAAACTATCAAATGTCCAAATAAAAAATAGTTATAAAAATATCAAAATTTCATAGCATCTTTATTAATCTATAGGTGAATCTATAAGTTAACTAAAGTTCTATATTGCACTTTAGTTAGCTTTGGCTTTCTCCATTTTTATGTATACTGTCACCATTCCTTTCAATAATATTTTCATGGAATATTACTAATATTCTTTAATATCACCACTAATAAAAATATAAGAGTAGTCAGTGGCAATTATTGTTAATTATGTGCTAGGCCCCATTTTACCTATCTTACATATATTAGCTTATATATTTCTCACCAGAACCATGTGATCCCTTTAACAATTAAGGAAACTGAGGATAGATTTGTTTGGTGTTAAGTCCAAGCTCATACAATGGGCATATGGTAGAAATGAAATTTGACTTCAAGCAGTTGGGCTGACATAGCCAGAACAGCCCAGTAGGCAAACATGCTTGCTATACAAGCAATTCCCTAATTTCCATCTCAGGCTCCACAGTAAGGAGAGAACCTACTCTAGAAAGCTGCCCTCTGACCTCCATACACGCACTCTCACACTCATGCACCTGCACACCTGGGAACATGCTCAAGCTTGCACAAGCATATGTGCATGCACACACATGCATACAAATGATAATAATAATAACAGAAATAAATTTGAGGGGGTTAATTTTTGGAGATGTTAGACTTTCTTTGTGTTACAGCCCTAGCTGTCATGGAACATGTTCTGTAAACCAGGCTGGCCTTGAACTCACAGAGATCTGTCTGCTTCTGCCTCCTAAGTGCTAGAATTCAAAACGTGTACAACCACTGCTCAGCAGAATTAAAATTTTTTAAACTTATGCCCAAATTTTCCAGGTTCCCTGCAATGCTCCATCTCCACCACCCAACTTTGCAAGCTATGGAGTCACACACACTAAACACACAAGACAGGATTTTAGCCAACTTCTGGTGGGCGGGGGGGGGGGGATGACACAGAGATCCTTCTGCCTCTGCCTCCCGAGTGCTGGGATTAAAGGCGTGCGCCACCACCGCCCGGCTCAGCTAATATGTTCTTAAGAAATGAAATCATTTTAGGACGAGTGAATTTATCACTGATTTTCAAACATAAATGATAGTAGAAGAAACAAACCAATAATATTCTCATTGTTTAAATCAGATCTGGCCAAAGTTGAGACTTAAATGCCTCTGGGTCAGTCCAATAGGAACTCTGCAACCCAAAACTTCACCAGAGCCTCTGTGATCAACAAACACAGTTGAGACATTATTTCATAATGATTAGTCAATTTCGGGGTCTGGCTACTGCATAAACACTTTAATCTCATGCTGCTTATTTAAATTATATCAGAGTTTATATTTTGCTTTTCATTTTGAGATAAAGACTCCTGATGCCCAGGCTCACCATGAATTTCTCATCTTCTTGCCTCTACCTCCCAAATGCTGGGATTGCAGGTATGTAGTACAATAGTTGGCTCTTCGGTTTTTTAAAAAATAATGTACACAATCAAAATGTCTAAGAACTCTACAGTATGTTCAAGAGACAAAACCTAAAAATCCATGTGATAGGATGAGGACATAAGCAATTTGTTCAATAAAATACAGCAAATAATTTCTCAATCTTTGATAAAGAACATACAAACAGAGCCTAGGCAGTTTGGATGCTCAACTTACTAAACCTGGATGGAGGTGGGCGATCCTTGGACTTCCCACAGGTCAGGGAACCCTGATTGCTCTTCAAGCTGATGAGGG
>NW_004949111.1:7395563-7408160 GCF_000317375.1 Microtus ochrogaster
AGAGCCATTTGACTGACGGGAACTTGGAAGGAAAGAGCTATTTGACAAAACCACTAAGGATCTCATTTTAACCACCTATCTGAGAAAAATCTGTGTAGTGATATTTCATTTGTATTTTAATAAATAAAGCTTGCCGGAAGTTCAGAGAGTAAAACAGCCACACTGATTGGCCTTACAGACCAGGCAGTGGTGACACACACCTTTAACTCCAGTAGCTACACTAGTTTGCTATAGAAACCGGGTAGTGGTGCATGCCTTCAATCCCAGTCCTAGAGAGGAATATAAAGTGGGAAGAAGAGACAGCTCTCACATCCAGTCTCATTCTGAGATCCTGGAGGCAGGATCGCCATTTCAGACTGAGGTAGAGATAAGAGCCAGTGGCCAGCTATTTTGCTTTTCTGAACTTCAGGTTGAATCCCAATTTCTGTCTCTGGGTTTTTATTAATCATGATACAAATCGATTACATTAAAGTTCTATGGGATGATTGTTTGTGGTGTTTGGAATTGACTCTGGGGTTTTATGGATGCTAGGCAAGCAGTCTGCCAATGAACTACACCACTAGCCCACATGGGGTACCCTATTAACAGTAAGAAACTAGGTACTCTGAAAAGCAAAATGTGTGACTTGGTTATTAATCAGTAAACAGGTGCCATGGTTACTGACAGTAATGTTTATAACTCTGGAAGGGATAAGAAGCTGTCCTGGTGACCCTTGTGCTGTGATCTTAGAACCTATGAATGCTTGTCTGGTTATACTTTATATTTAGGTATCTGTGAGGCAGGAGATTCTGGGTCTGTTTGACTTTAAAGTGGATGCTTTTAAATTCCTAGGTTAAAAGGTTATATTACATGTATAGATGGACACATTTGTTGACTGAGTTATTTTGTGCTAAGATAACTGCCTGATGCTGAGCACAGTATCTTCTCTACCCCCATCTGGTGTAGGAGGGGCTTCTTTCTGTGTTGCTTTCATTGGTTGAATAAAGAAACTGCCTTGGCCTTTTGATAGGGCAGCCCTTAGGTGGGCAGAGTAGACAGAACAGAATGCTGGGAAGAAGGGAAGTGTGGCAGACGCCATGAATCTCCGGCCTGAGACGGACGTACATAGGTTAGAATCTTGCCGGTAAGCCACAGTCACATGGTGATACACAGATTTAATAAAATGGGTTAATTAAGATGTGAGAGTTAGCCAATAAGAGGCTAGAGCTAATGGGCCAGGCAGTAATTTTAATTAATACAAATTCTGTGTGATTATTTTGGGTGTAAACTAGCTGGGCAGCTGGGACAGAACAAAGCCCCCTCTCCCGCTCCTTTTACTACACCTATCCTTTATTATGGACATCCTGGCTGAAGGATGGAAGGCAGAAATATTCTATCACATATCACCACATACTGTAGTTGGTATTGGCCAGTTCATATTTTGTTAATGCCTATTATTATTCGTGTACTAATCCCATGGATTTTTCTGGTGGTTTCAGTATCAGAGGAGGACATCATCCATTGGCAAGGTACACAGAGAAGGCACCCTGTTGTGCAGGTGGAATATTATCAGCAGGCCTCGGTTTTATTCCAGTGTTGTAAGGAAACCTCAGGAGCAATCCTAATAGGGTGCTTTCCCATGGCCCAAAGCATAAAGGCCAGCTGTATATGGAATGTTACGTGTTTAAGTACTGTGTGAGCTTCTGTTGCTGAGAGGGCTGAAGAAGCAGCCAGTTACTTTTGGAATGCTGGATGGCATGATATCAAGAGGGTGGTTTCACTTGATCTTAGCCAAAAGGTGAAATCTATAGCTCAATAAAAAAAACAGTAAAATAAGTAAATGACATCCATCTTTCCCACAAAAAAGAGGGTGATTTCTTTTATAGGAAGCTTTGAAGGGAGTAATGGCCATTTTGTATGGTCGAGAGACTTTTGGATACAAGATTAACAAAGGCATTACTGTCAAGTTTTACCTGACAGCACTATTTGCAATGGCCATTCATCCCGCCTTTTCTTAAAAAAATAAGTAAATTGTGTAACTAAATATGTTGCCTTCAGAACTTAGAAGTTTCTGAAAGATGTTAGATTTGAATGTACTTAGTGTATCAGATGAACCTACCTTCCTGGAAGATGTTGTCATTAATGTAATATGCAACCTGCATTCCCTTAGAAAAGTAGATTATGAGCTGGGCAGTGGTAGCACACGCCTTTAATCCCAGCACTTGGAAGGCAGAGGCAGGCAGAACTCTATGAGTTTGATACCACATTGGTCTACAAGAGCTAGTTCCAGGAAAGGCTCCAAAGCTACAGAGAAACCCTATCTTGACACATCCTCCCTGCCAAGAAGAAAGAAAACAGAAAAGTAGGTTTTGTTCAAATCTTATATGCATACACTTTGTGATGGCAACACTGCTGCTGTGCCTCATGGATGGGCTGAAAAGCTGCAAGGGGTACCTTTGCAGTCTGTGCTGCTGTGATGCAGAAAGGCTGCTGAAAGAACACCAAACACAGTAGTTTAGCAAAAGACATTAGAACAAGATGTTTGCTGCTTGTTAGCTGAAGAGAACAAGTAATGTTAATACCATTTGTCTTTAGTGATCAGGCTTCAGGGCACTGAGCTATACACCCAGCCTCAACGTAAACCATGTTTGTTTGGTATTTTGAGACAGGCTTTCCTGTAGCCCAGACTGATCTGGAACTTGCTATATAGCCTAGGATGACCTTGAACCCATGATCCTTCTCCTTCTTTTACTTACCCAGTTCTTGAATTATAGGTATATGATTCCATAGCGGCCTAAACATTTTCTTGACACAGTGTGACCAAAGTTGCTTCCAAACTTTCTCCAGTGCTCTTTCCTCAGTCTCTCAAGGGAAGGGAGGCGATTTATAGGGGTGAGCCACCGTACTAAGCTATTTGTGTCTACATTATATTTACTTAAATTTTAAGGATTATTGGGACAAATGTTTTTAAATTATTGCGATACCCACGTACTATAATTTGAGCCTTCCTATAATTAGCCCTTGAAGTTTATGAGTTGATGCAGTTAGAAACTTATAGTTGTAATGTGTTATAGAGGCCTAAATACCAGTTAGTAACAAAATAATTTCGTTAAGTGCTCCTTAGTTACACAGTTTGTTTACTTCGAGGTTAGGAGTCATGAAATGCCATAAACTCTAGGTTCAAGTGATCTAGCTTCAGCCGCCTGAATAGCTGGCCCTATTGACAGGCATGACCAAACCAACATAGTATATAAATTAGTGTTAAGGTTTTGAGTTTAACATGGTATCGAACTATGGAAAATACTTTCATTATACTTTCATATACTTTCGTTATATGTCATGAAATATATACTCTCACGAATATATTTAAATATTATAGATATATGTGATTTCTCTTATGTAGGGGTGTTTATAAATTACTAAGTAACCTAGCGATCAGATTGCTCTTCCTAGACCTGGTGTTTGAAATTAAAGTTCAGTCCCCTCCCAATTTTATGCATTTGTAGTCACTTGAAGCAGTAGTGGGGGTGGCAGAGAGGTTCAGTAGCTACTTTGTTTGGTAGCCATCTTCCTCTGTCAAGGGTCCTAATAAATCTCATCTTGGTCTGGAGAGGCACCATTAGAGCAAAGAGGGCAAGATCACTCCCGAGACCTCCTGAGCACTCTGCAGAGCCCTGAACAGGCATCTTTAATTTCTGTAGCTTGCTGATCTCCTCAGCAGTCTCCTGAGTGAGTGTGTCAGAGAAATCCTCCCGGAAGAAGTCACCACTGATGGAATGCCATAGCTGTGTCTGTGGAGAAAAGCAAATGTCCTCAAGATCTTGCATGAAATGGCTGTGTCTGATAATAAGGCTTCAGGCCATTCATTGTGGGCATCGTAGAAAAGGAGGTATAGCAAGCTGCAGCAGGGAAACTATTGAAAGAGGCACTGGGCAGAGCAAGTTAGGCGAATTTGTAAAAGGAAGGTATTTACTAGTTTGAATGGAATGACTAAAGCCAGTGATTGGATAGTGGGTACAGACTCTTCCAGGTACGTCAGCAGTTGTAAGAGGCACTATTTGTTGTATTTATTTTAGGTAGGCAAGTGTATACATGGAGAACTAGTGAGGCTAATCAGCCTTATTTCAACAGGCTTTTATTACTTTTAGACTAAGGAACTCAGAAAACATGTTTCATTTACAATGAGCCACGTTAACCATTTTAACCGAAGAACTGTGGGATCCTATTTTACTAAGCCAGTTTGTAAGTGGCAAAGGCACCTAAGTTTTCCCTCCATCAGAGCATCTCTCTCTTTGAGGAAACATCTCACAGGAGTGGATACTAGCACAGTGTACTTTACTTGAGAATGGCAGGCATAAGCATTCTCTCTGTATTATATTTAGTTACCTCAAATATTCGAGGCAGCACAAACTTTGAATCTTGCCCTATAATCTGAGTCTCAAAAAAACTGACCTCATTGATGATACAGTTAAATAACTATTAACATTAAGTTATAAAGGATGTTGTACATATAGAAAACACAATTGATACTTTTAAAATTTTTTATGCTCCTCTAAATTATTACTATATGGTTTAATAAACTTGTAATAGATTATAAACTTCCAGTTGAATCGAAGTATATACATTTTTGAAAATTTACTTGTATATTATGGATATGAGGATAATTTATCATGTTAATATTAAAATGTTGTATGCCTATAATTTTGGCTTCCCATCTGTCTTCCTGAGTGGTTTATTGTAACCAAGATGCAGTGAAACCTCTGAACTAGACCACTCCGTGTGTGGAAACAGAGTTTCCCAGGGGACAAACTGTCGGGCTACCTCCTGAGAGTAGAGAACAGAAGCTTAGGGCGAGCGCAAGGGGACTTTCCATGATGGTCAGTGCGGTGGGGTCTTTGAGCTGAAACCGGCTCTTTGGGTTAATCAGGACCCATGTGAATTTTGCTTGTGATAGACGACTGTTGGGCAGAGAAGGGTGGTAGCATTTCTGACAAACAGAACACTCATCACTAGATTTCTGAGAAATGTTGAGCCTAGGTTTCTGTTTACCTGACAAGAATCTGGCCTGGATTGGGCTCATCACCTTGAGCCATTGTCAGCAGCACTGACAAATTTGAGGGACCTTTGTTGCCTAATACTTAGAAATTGACAAGTAATCTGGAGGAGCACTGTGCCCCTCACAGGCGGTACTTGCTCAGTAACTAAAGTTTAACATTCATCATTTTTGCTGATGGACATGAGGCCACGAGAGCAGCAGGATTTTTTCTTTTGCTATTATTTCCTTTAGGTTCATAGGTGATGTAAGTTGTTTGTGTGTTCCGCATCCCCTACTCCTCACTTTTACCCTGAGAGTTGCAGGTTTTCCTCGATCTTCCTGGTTTCTAAGGGAAACGCAGAAGAGGAAGTTACCTGGTTCCTGCAGGCCAGAGCCTTCCTGTGACCCTTCCTCCCAAAGGACAGAATAAAAAAAAAATAACACTATTGCCTTCCCCATCCTTTTAAGGCAAAATCTCTAGACTAGCTTTTGTATCTGGGTGGCTTTAAAGAATATTTCCTCAGTCTTGGAATGCCCACCTGACAATGTCCTAGAGTTTCCCCGGACTTCTCCAGTGGGTGGTGGCCTCCATTTGTGGGTCCCATGGTATCCAATGCTGGGCAGCCACTGCCTTCTCCAGGGGGACCCAGTGGATCTTGTCTGGTTTAGCTCAAGTGTCCCTAAAGTAAGGAGGGCAGGATCCCTGTGCAAGGTCCCTAGAGCTCCTGAGCACCCTGCAGTGCACAGGGGCACTAGCCAGGCCTTTTCTATTCTGTACCCTCAGGCTCCCAGGGGCAGGGGTGAGGATGAGATGTTTCTGCCTTTTAATAGGAAGCATCACGTCTTTGTCATTTTTCCCTAGAAGATGTAGGTGGATTGGTCAGGACATGAAGAGACACAGGGGCAAGGGAAGGCAGTGCCACCGTGGCTGATGAGGATTCTTATCTCTCTAGTGAACGGAACATTCTTATTTTGCCAGGCTGAAAATTCCAGCCTCATTTACTACCTTATTAAGTTAGTAAGTGGACAGAATCTGAGTCCTTTCTCTTGACATTTGCTAGTCTTTGCACCTGCCCAGTATCTACCTGACAGCTGTTTACTGGAGCTTAACCCTTTCCCCTCTGCCTCACTGGAACAACCCATTGGAGCTCAGATGGAGCCTTGCGAGTAGACTCAATTTAATTCTACTAATAGTTCTGTTTCAAAATGACCAAGAGTACCATGTGGACAACCTCACTGGGATATGAACACTAAAAATTCTTGGGTCTTAGCCCTGACTTGATAGAGCTCCGGAGTATCTGGTTGTGGAAGACAGCCTTTGACTCTTGTGTGACCTCTGGCTTATTTTATTTTATTTTTACCAAGAAAGCCACTGTCTTAGAAAGTATTTAGCATGAGAGTTACTGACTGTGCAGTGTGTCAGTCCATCATGACACAGAAGAGAAAGTGCAAAAACAAAGCCAAAAACCAAACCAAACCAAAAACCACAGAGAGGCTTACATGTGAATCAACAGAATCATTTAACTCAAATCTTAAAGAAAATACAGTAGCAAAGCACATACGATTAACTGCTCAACCGGTGGGCAGGAAACAAGGCAAAATAACAACAAAACTAATCAGGCACCAACTGTGTGGTTTCACTGTGGCTGAGAGGCCTTTTCTATGGCTTATGTTCACAGCGGATGCCAGGTATGAAGGTCTTCAGGTTAGCCCAAGAGCTTGTGAGCTGTCCCATAGGGAGGTAGTCACCAGTGTATTGCTGCAGAAAGCAACTCTCTAGATGGATTACACTGAAAACCTGAAAGGAGACAGAGAGGTAAAAATTGAATAAGGTTACTAATGCCTGAGAGAGGCCAATTTACATTTAACAAGGGCAAACTACAACAGCGTGCAATTATAATTATAATTCTGACTCAGCATCATTTATACATATAAGCCTAGGAAGCTATTTCTATTACTGCAACAAAAAAGTGAAATCATTAACTTAGCAATGTTCATTCTGGCTCACTGTTTCAGAGGTTCAAACCCATGTCTGGTTGGTCCAGGATTTGTGCCTTTAATGAGGTAACACCGAGGCATGGAGCGTTCGACTCATAGTCAGAATAGTAAGAGGCACAATTTCCTTGTAAGCACATATTCCAAATGACCTAGACCCTCCTGAAAGACAGGCCTAAAAGTTCTTAATATAGAGTGCCATCTCCCTGTATAACCGGAGAGAATCAAGGTCCTCATCTTTCCTCTTTCCAAAGCGCTGAGTACACAGGTATGCACCACTAAGCCAAGCTACTTCACAAATTCTTTATAATTGCCACTTCTGCCCAAATTTGAAAGGTTTTGTATGAAACAGGGCCTGCAAATATCTTTTAGAAAGTACCACGATGTTAATTTGGGACGTGATAATGTTTAAATTTGAAGCCTTGTTATTATAGTGAACTTTCAAACACTCTTATTTTTAACCAGTGACAAAACAATAGAAAATTCAGCTTTAAATCCTGCTGGTGGCTATGTCAGAGGAGCAGCAGGTGGCAACTGAAGTTCAAGCAGAGGCCATTTCCAATTGGATAAATCTCAGATAGGCACTGAGACCCCAGATCCCAGAATGTCTTTTGCTTCTGCTGTGCCTTTGCATGTTTGCTCTTGTTATCTTTCTCTGGTATCTGGCATGCTGTGAGTGGGTATTGGGAGATCCCCATGGTCTGTAATGTAGTGTGCTTACATTACAATGGAAACATTCTGGTCTATTGGGAATTTTTACCTGTGGATTATTACGAAGATGATTCCTCTCTAAGTTGTACTGTCTAACTGAAAATTACATCAGTTTAAATAGAGATTTAATGAAACATAAAAAACAAGGAAGTGTCATACAGTTAGAACTCACGAGTTTCTCTTGAGAAGCCATATAGACTGCAGTTTAGGTTAATGATTTAAAAAAAAAACAATTGAGTCCCAGTAACCCAGCTAGTTTAAATTCTTTTAAACTTTTTAATAGTTTTTCGAGACAGGGTTTCTCTGTAGCTTTGGAGCCTGTCCTGGAACTAGTTCTTGTAGACCAAGCTGGCCTCGAACTCAAAGAGATCCTCCCGCCTCTGCCTCCTGAGTGCTGGGATTAAAGGCATGCACCACCACTCGGCTAAATTCTTTTAATCTTAATGTTGGGAGATGACTTCACAGGTTTCTGGGTGCATAGCTGAAACAAGGCTTTGAAAATAAGCTAAAGTTTGACTAAGATGTTCATGGAATAGCTTTAAGGTAAAAAACCCAAGAAGACAATCTAAAGTTTTAGAAAGGCCCATAGTAGAATGAGGAACTCTTTAAGGTCAGGGAGCAAGAACAAAGCAGACCAACTATTAGCTCATGCGACTTTCTTGCTAGGATTGACTGATGATTAAAGTACAGTGGTGTATTATTTGTGTTTTAATAAATAATGCTTGCCTGAAGATAAGTGCAAAACAGCCACACTAGTCAGCCATACAGACCAAACAGTGGTGGCATACACCTTTAATCACAACAGCCATAGAGCCCAGACAGTAGTAGTGCACAAGCCCTTAGTCCCAGCACTACAGAAGAATATAAGAAGAGAGGAGCCATGTCTCAGCTCAGTCTCAGTCAGAGGATTTGTGGAGGCAGGATTGCCCATTTCAGTCTGAAGTAAAGGTAAGAGCTAGTAGTTTGGCTGCTTTGCTTTTTTGATCCCAATCCCAATATCTGTTTCTGAGTTTTTATTATTTGTGCTATATCTGGTCCTCAACATTTGGAGTACAAATTCATGAAAAAGCCCTTTGCCTGTGTCTTTACAGCCACTGGCATAGGCCAGAGCTACACGTGGCTGGAGTCACCACCCTACCAGCTAAGTTTTCCTTCCTTCTCTCCTGAGGGTCTTCCCTGAACACCTTCTCTTGTTGTTGCCAAACTAGGTAGCTGCCTTGAAATTTAGTCAGGATTTTACTGTTCTGTGCAGCCTCATATCTTCTTCATTTGTGGCAGATTTGGTGAGAAAATTGGGAATTCTTTAAGGGAGGAATTAGTAAAAAGGGAAAATTTTTCCACAAGTTAAAAAAATGGAAAAAATAATTACAGTAGAGAAAATCAGGTCTCTGTATGATTATGTAATGCATGATATAAAATGGAAAAATCAAATGAAAAAATAAACAACCAGGAATGACATACTGTTACCATTTTGATAATCCTTGTTGTTTTGATAATTTTTGGTTCATCTCTTAAAAAGTTGCTTGGTTTGACTGCCAAGAAAAAGTGCTTAGAAAAACTTAAAACAGATCACAGAAATATCCAAATCAAGACAGAAGAATTTAATGAGGAACCAATTTCAGCATTGCATTATAAGATTAGAAAGGAATAGCCTAAGGTTTTCAAACAACCAACCTTAATGTATCCAGTTGCCTTACAGGAATTGCCAAATTCTAGAGGCACTGTAAGAGTTGAATGGACTCCTGTGCCAATGTTAGATTTAAGGAGATTCAAGGAAGCAATAGTCTCATCTGGTAGGCATTCACCTTTTGTGAAACAAATGTTAAACTTGTGGTCAGTTTAGAATAGAATTATTCCTAGAGACTGGATAGACTTGGTTAAAGCTGTTTTAGAGCCTGGTCCACAATCACAATGGAGTACCTGGTTCAGAGAAGAGGATAAGACTATTGAACAATGGAGTAGAGCTAGAGGTAGGGAAATCTCCCAAGATCAACTTCTTGGAGAAAGAGATTATGCTATAGAAAAGTAATATAGAAAGGTAGTGTAGTCTCTCTATGATGAATCCCTATATGATGGCCACATCCTGGCTTTAAGCCATGCAGCAGCTTTGAATGCCTTGAACAGATCGGAGAAGAAAGAAGATTGAATTATTTATGGAAGTCATACAGGGCCCAAAAGAAACCACAGATTTCTTACAAAGATTGACTTCAGCAGTAAATATAATATAATAATACCAAATTCAGAAGCTAGATAAATAATAATTGAATCTCTGGCTTTTGAAAATGCTAATTCTCGATGCAAAAGGATAATTATGCCTTTAAAGGCAAAGTAAGCACCTTTGAAGAAATTAATCTGAGATACAATAAATACTGAATTTCATGACCATGATAATGCATGGATAGGAGAGGTGATTTCCAGAAGTTTAAGGAAAAAATGAAATGTCAGGTGTTATAATTGTGGCAAACAAGGTCACCTTAAAATGTTTTGTAAACAGGGCATTCCTAGAAACAATGCTTTTTCTAAGCATAATCCAAACAGTGCCCCTTTTCTGGATATGCAGAAGGTGTGGCAAAGGCAGGCATTGGAGTAATAAATGTTTAACAACAAGAGATATCCAAGGTGATTCTTAGCCATTGGGAAACTCCTTGAGGGGCCTCTTGCAGGCCCCTATCCCAAATCTAGTTTAGTGATTTTTGTATAACCATAGAGGAAACTCCTTCCCAGAGCAATTAAATAACATAATGCATATTGTAAGAAACAGTACTGCTCTGGATAACAAAACAGCTACGAAAATGAAAACAAAAATTCAGGAAAAACCACAAAGCAAGTATTTTGGCAAACTTATATAGATGAACAAAAAACAAAATTAAAAATATGAGTAAATGATGTCATCGAAGGTTTGGTAGACAGAGGTACAGATATAATAATAATAATCTCACCAGAATTTTGGCATCCAAATTGGCCTCCTCAGGAGGTAAATGTTCAGCTTTTAAGGACTGAAACTTTATCTCAGGTAAAACAGAGTGTTAGATGGGTCAAATGTATAGGGCTAAAAGGACAGAAAGGAAAACTAAAGCCATATCTTGTTAACATAGCAATGACTTGTTATAGCAACGGAATATTCAGATTAACATTCCTTCCAGATTAGAAATAAACATATATTTCTAGGAAAAATATTACAAGATAATATAAAGAACAGCCACAGACCATTCAGACTGTACAAGAACAGGACACAATACCTACTGATCTTTCAAAGGCACCAAAAGCCCTATACTTAAAATGGCAGACAGACAAACCAGTATGGGTTGTCCAATGGCCTTTAACAACAGAGAAACTGCAGGTTTCAGAACAGCTGATACAGAACCAACTAAAGACTCAGCATATTGAAGACTAACCAGCTCTTGGAATTCTCCTGAATTTGTTGCTTAAAAGAAATCTGGGTGAGTCCAGGACCTCCGAGGAAGTAGACCTGAACCAGTGACCTCTGCAGGACCAGGCCCAAGCCGGGGACCTCCCTCCACGTGAGCAGGTCCAAGTCAGGGCCCAAGCCACGTACCTCCAGGGGAGTGGGCCAAGGCCAGGACATCTACGGAAACAGGCCTGAACCAGTGATCTCCACTGGAGCAGGACTGAAGCAGCAAACTTCACAGGAGCAGGTACAAAGAAGCAACTGCTGAGGGAGTAGGCTGGAGCCTGAGTCCTCTGTGGGTCCAGATTCGAGTCCAGTCTTGGATCTCTGCGGGAGTAAGCCAAGCCAGGGACCTCCAAGGAAGCAGGCCCAAGCCAGGGATATCTATGGAAACAGGCCTGAACAGGCCTGAGGGAGCTACCTCCACAAGAACAGGACCAAATCAGAGACCTCTGCCAGACTGGGCATGAATCAGTGACCTCTGAGGTAGCAGACCTGAGCCAGAGACTTTTCCTGGAGCTGGTACAAACCAGCAACCTCTCCCAGAGCAGGGCCGAGCCAGCAACATCTACCAGAGCAGGCCCAAGGCAGGAAACTGTCCCAAGCAAGCAACCTCTGGAGTAAATTGGGAGCCTGAGGACCATGGGAGAAGGTTGAAGGGGAGGGGAGAGGAAGAGAGGGAAGCATAAGGGGTTTTCTTTTTGTTTCCACAGGAGAAGAAAAGCTATGGATACCATCAAAATTGATAAAGATTCAATTTGAATAAGAGATACCTCTTAATTAGAAAAGATGATAGTTCATCAAACAGCATGGTTATTTAATTTAAACAAACCTATAAAAATAAAAAGTGCTTTTCATTTAATCAGAAATAACTTGCTAAAAGAGAATTTCTCCAAATTTTGGATTGGGGAAGTGTTTTGTTTCTATCTCTTCAGGAAAATAAAGGCATCCAGTTAAGGAATCTGGAGACCACTGGGCAAATGAGACAACAGAAAATAAAGGACAAATCACCCAGAAAAAAATGTTCCAAGAAGAAGAGTAAATTGGCCTATTGGTATATCACATTTCCAACAAGAAAATAATCCACAAATCTTCCCAAATGTTTGTTTCTGCTTTTCTCTACAGACATATACTGCAAATGAATTTTGGTTGTCCCAGTCCAATTCACGATAAAAGCTGGATTTGGAGTTGGAGTGTGGCTCTCCTTCTGTAAACCTAAGCATGCTTGTTAAAATGAAATCCAAAATCTCTGTCTCATGTCAGAAGAGCCACCTGATATGGGACAAAAGAAAAACAAATATTTAAGGCCAGGTGGTGGTGGTGCATGCCTTTAATTCCAGCACTCACGAGGCAGAGGCAGGTGGATCTCGGTTAGTTTGAGGCCAGACTGGTCTGCAAGAGCTAGTTCCAGGACAGGCACCAAAGCTGCACAGAGAAACCCTGTCTCAAAAAAACCAAAAATAAATAA